>NC_060130.1:89453060-89756090 GCF_021461395.2 Schistocerca americana
CCCTGCCCGTTCAAAAAGTTAGGAGACAGAATTTATTCGTGGCGCATAACCGACGTCAGCGCAGTAACAATGGTGGCAGCTTGAACTGACAACAGACGTGCGTTCCACCAATTTGTTTTGAGCGGGCAGTGTTAAGTAGTGGACGTTCGGTCGTAGCTTGTCAGCGTTTTTGTGTCACAAATTGCACTCGAGCAACATCTCTAAATCGACGATTCCAGGCAGTTTCCAGAATCTTTTGAAGAAGAGAAGAATATGTGAAGTTTGTCCCACACGCATGGATGCCCGAACAAAAGACGCGTGGACGACTGCCGCGACTCGATTGAAATGCAAAACGCGGGCAGTTCTTTTCTGGAAAAAATAATCGCGGGTGAAGAGACGACGTGTGTCAGTACGAACGTACCACAGAACGAGAAGGTGTCTAAATTCTCAAGAGTAGTCGACGCTTTGACGACATAATTGACATTCAAAGCAACGTGGCGCCAGGTTTGAATAACATCCCAAATAAGGACCTTTCTGACAGTTTCGAATGGTTGTGTGGACGTTCTGTTCGTTGTATTCAAGTGGGGTGAGACACTGTAAAACACCTGAAGCCATAACGCCATCATCTTAACGTCTCTCTATTTTTTTTACTAAGCCAGTTGAGTGGTACTTACGTAAATAAATTAGTGAAATCAAAGTGAAGTAGAAATTTGAATATAAATGAAAAACTTGGTTTAGTTTAGAGAGTTACATACTGGCAAACAGCGGGCAGAACAGCAGAACAGAAGAGAGAATGACCGTGAAGTCAGCAAGTTCCACATAAGCGGGCGCTGTCGATTCAGCCGTCAGGGCACCGCCCGACCGGCTCACGTGTTTCTCAGTTGTCGCATGTGAGCAAAGGCCCTCGCCTACATTCCAAGAGCCAATGACCGTCGTTAAGAAGATTCTTCGAGAAGCTTCTCAACGTGACAGAAGAGGCAATGACCGAGAAGTCGTTCACCTCCAGTAAACTGAAGTGAATAAATACGCGAGACGCAGTGGGCCCGACAGACGAGAGACGACAGACGAAGGAAGAAGATAAGAGTAGCAGTAGTTTTCAGTCAGTTTCGGTGCTGAAGACCGTCATGCAAGAAGAGACTACATCATGCACAGAAGCACCAAGTCCGCCGCTGTAATGGAATAGCAAGCAGCAGCCTTGGCGCCAAAAGACAGAAGTTAAAAGGTATTTGAAGTCTGATTTTTACGTACGCGGGTGACTCGTGAAAACGGGAAGGAGACGGCCTCACATCAGCAGTCACCTGTGAGCTGGGATGAAGATCTGACAGCCGAAGACTGGCAAGCGGGAGTCCGTTATTCGAGTCCTGGACACTGGCCTTCCCCCGCCGCGCCGCTCCGCTGGCCGACGCACAACACACGCGGCCGCTTAGAGAAGAGAAACACTGGGACGCCACGTCCAAGGTATCACTTCGCTCGCAATAATTAAACGGGCCACCTCGCGCTGCGCGTCTCCACCAGTCAGCTGGGCGAGACGGCGACACGAGATACACACTGCCACGCGTAATCAGACGCCGCCGCTGCCGCAGCAGAAGGCTACGCAAACGACACAGCTGCCGTTCTCCGAACCAGAACATCCAGTAAGATACAGTTGTACGAAACTTTAAATAAAAGTTATCTTATGTAAAAATGCTGTTTCATTCTACCTCATACCCGAGCCAAGGAAGAACCCACCCTGCCCACATGTTGTTAAGAGAGAAAAATTAATTTATTTAATATTTTCACCCTGACATAATGCTTTAGAATCAAATGCCCTTTTCAGTAATGCTCATCCTGACAATTGACTAGCATCAAAAGAGAAAACCCAGTTACATTTAGTAGCAGAAGTGCTACATTTAGTGTCAGAACTGTTACAGTATATTTGCGTTAACCTAGCTCCGTAGACTTTGGCGGGAATAGCCAGTTCTTTATCAGGCGAAGATGGGAGGCTATGGTGTGCGAAAGAATACTTTTTTAACAAATAATTTCCTTAGAAACGCGTGGGAGAGATCGCATTGCAAAGAAAATACACTAATTCAGAAAGAGTTTAGGAAAGAAAGACATTTCTGCGAGCTGGAGAACACAGTGATTGTATTGAAAATAATTTATTATCCGGCACGATCAGATTTATTTCTAACGAAGTGAGCGGTTTCGGCTATCATCGTCAATCTTCAGATCATCAGTAGAAATGAATGGTGTTTGTAAATTAGTTATACAAAAGCAACCTTTAATTGTGGAAAAGGTAAATAACTTACAGAACTGTCTGAATGCAGTATATCTTCAAGTTTTGTTCTCAAATATGTATTGTGGCTACCTTTTGTAACACAACAAATGTCCCAGCTGTAATCAAGTTCCTGTCAAATCCTATGAAGCAAGTATCGGTGTATGGTGACAAATGCTTGTGTTATCCGTTGTCGCAGCTCGTCGACGTTTCCCGGAAGCGTCGGAACAAATACTGTGTCTTTAATGTAATACCATACACAGAAGTCAGGTGATCTTAGTGGTCAAGATATTATTCCACCATGTCCAGTCCAAATCGGCACATTCCTATGGAAATAACGCGACAACTTCACGATCATAATGAGGTGGTGCGCCATCTTGCTGTCAAATAAATTCTGTGCCCATATCCTGTTGTAATTGAGGCAATAGATGATGATCAGGTACGATATGCCACTTACAGTTGACTTGGCAAAAAAGAATGGACCGTAAATCTTGTTAGAGTTTAAAGCGCAGGAAACATTTACCTCAGGCGAGCCCCGTAAATGTTCGAATACGTGACGTAGTTCCTGCACAGCCCATATCCGAACATTATACCGATTCACTTTACCGCAGGTATGAAAGGTGGCTTCGTCACTGAACACAATTTTATGAGGCAAATCATCTTTATTGTGCATTCTGTTAAACATTTCTACGCAAAACTCAGCCCAATTGTCCATGTTACTTTCTCTTAAAGCTTGCGATTGTAGAGTTTGAACGATAGGCGTTTCCGCAATACCTTCCACACTGTAACGCTAGGCATACTCAGTTGCGTCTCGTTGATTTACCCGGACTACGAATGTAAGACTGCCGAACTCGTTCAATTACTGCGTCAGAGGCTACTGGCCTGGTTCCCTATGCGATACACAGCCAGCTGGTGAAACGATTGTGCCAGTTAATGAAAGTTTGTCTTTGAGGTGTTGGCTTGCGAAATTTAGTCCTGATTTGCTTCTGAACTGTAATACCCAATTTGGATTCGTGACATCATAAACACTGCGCACGCTCTGCACCG
The DNA here is from genome assembly GCF_021461395.2 of Schistocerca americana. Taxonomy (NCBI): domain Eukaryota; kingdom Metazoa; phylum Arthropoda; class Insecta; order Orthoptera; family Acrididae; genus Schistocerca; species Schistocerca americana. Next base: position 89,456,341 of record NC_060130.1, read on the forward strand.
TTATGACTCCACGATTTTGGAAAAACCCATTCGCGCATGGAATAAAACATGGAATATACTGCATTCAGTACTGTATCAAACATTTCTGTAAGTTACGTTCCCTAGTTTCCCCTTTGCAGACTAAGAAGTTACTTTTGTATAATTTATAAAAATCCTGTATACACATCCGAGATATCAGTGTGTGCAGCTGGAAGCGTGACGGAGAGTGTATCCTTTCTCCGTTTTCAGTATTCAGATGTGTATTCGATTCGTTTTGGCCTTTCAGAACAGTCCTCGATTACTTGAAGTGTTAGATTCTGCCTATCACTAGTGTGACGTGTTCGTTGTGACCTACCACCGGTCATGACAGTCGTCGTAATTGGCAACGAAATGACGTGAGGAGCAGTGGAAATGCGTATCACTCTAAAACAAGTGTGACCAGGAGAGAGGAAGAAAGGAAACATGACACTAGAGATGGGTGTTCAGGGAACTGTCACTGCGTTTACTTTGTGTAATGTGAGGGCAGCCTAATGTGTGTATGAATTCATAAGGGACCAAACGGCTGAGGTCATCGGTCCCTATCAGTGAACTCCGTACCAGTCCTCGCACTGAGGAAAAGTCTTTTGCAGTACTGGGAATCGACCCCAGGATCGTCGCATGACAGTCATTTACGCAGACCACTCAACTACGGAGGCGTACTGTTCATCTGGTTTCCTAAAACCAAACAAGAGAGCGATAAAAAAATTGGACTCGGGACGGTAGCAACGATCGAACCCGAACCAACGGCTGAGCAGTCTCGTGCGCGATCTACACAGTGAGAACAACTGACAGTAACTGTATCTGGGAGGCTGGTTTATTTTACGCGCGCAGCGACCTGATTGGCTAATTTACTGTTAATTAAATCGGAAAGCGACGCAAAAAAAAGTTCAAATATGTGTGAATTCCTAAGGGACCAAACTGCTGAGGTCATCAGTCCCTAGACTTACATACTACTTAAACTACCTTACGAGAAGAACACACACACACACACACACACACACACACACACACACACACACACAAGCTTTCCAGACTGTTTCTGACCACCGCGTGTTTCTCAAATCTCCAGTCTCAGTCATACAATTACTTTCGTTTCGCCTAAAGGTAATCACACATTATTTCAGACACTATACTCGCATTAGGGAATAGTGGGGTTCAAATCGCCGTCTGGCCACCCGTATGTAGGTCTCCTGTAATCTCCCTAAATCTATAAGGCGAATGTAGGGATGATTCTTTTGGAAAGGACGGTGCCGGTTACTGCCGCTACGTTGCTCCGCCTCTGACGACGACGTCTCCGAGAAGTTAAACCGTAAACCACCACCTTCTTGAAGCCAGTCTCATGTTAACAGAGGAGGAGATGAGCAACTGCATTGTTTTAGACTCTTGTGAACGCTGGCCTGGCTTTCTCAAACAGTGTACTCCTCCACTTGAGCTGTTCGAGCCACCTGCTGGCGCCTTAACTCATTATTAGGTCGGACACACCAGGCGACAACTATTTTGTCCAGTGAGCTCAGTTATCTTGTGAAGTACACCTGCGACGATGTAGTATTTACCGATGGCAGGCCGGCCGCGTGGTACAGGACCGCCCTCCGCTGACGCCGCGCCGCGGACAAAACACGCCAGTCTGGCCGCGTGGTAATGAAGCATTTCATTACCCAGTGATGCGCCACTATTCTCCCGACACGGCTTCCAACTCCCAACACTGCACAATTTGTTCATTTTGCACGCGCCGCGGGATTCTGTGCGTGACGCGGGCTACATCGCACCGTCAGCGTGCCCGTTGCTCCGTCCTCGATTGTGAACTATGTGACCAAACGCCACCGGACAGTGTGACGTAGAGCTACTGCTTGCCCACCATAGGAAGATCGTTTTTACTGGTGCTGGCTCTGTAAAATATTCATTTGTCAGCCAACAAAGAATAACCAGCTTACAGAAAAAAAGCACACTTAAAAGATATCATCACCAACAATCGACCCCGCGCGAAAATTTGGGCCACGATTCTGAGTGTGCAGTTAAGACGGTCTGAAAATACTGCTTTTAAACTTTGGTGTGAACCAGTCGATTGTCACTAGCTCCTTCCCATTGGAGCAGCCTACTTCACGAACACAAACCACTGTACAGGGGAGTGACTGACAGAGCGGGATGTTGAAGGCGAGGGAAGACGAGAGTGGAGTTGGACACATCTGCGCAACACGTTTTGAACTAATCTTAGAGAGTATACGTTACTCTACGCGAAAATGAGTAAGTGATATGTGACCCTCATGCGCATATACAGGGTGACCGCTATTCAACTACATTAAATAAAATCGTCATAACTTCTAAACGGTTTGACACGGTTGGCCGCGGGCCACGATGGGAATTTGTAGGGTTTCGTTTAGCGACGAAGCCCACTTTCATTTGGATGGGTTCGTCAGTAAGCAGAATTGGCGCATTTGGGGGACTGAGAACCTGCGTTTCCCGATCGAGAAGTCTCTTCACCCTCAACGCATTCTGGGTACCCAGAGGACACTGACATGGGCCTCGATTGGCCGCCATATTCTCCGCATCTGAACACGTGCGACTACTTTTTGTGGGGCTATGTTAAAGACAAGGTCACTGTTGAGCTGAAAACAGCTGTTCAGGAGGTCATCGGACACCATCGATGTTCTGGCACTTCAACGGGTCATGCACAATCTCGCTGTTCGTCTGCGCCACACCGTCGCCAATGGTGGCAGGCATATCGAACATTCGTAACCTAAGTCCGAATATCTGCGGTGATGTTTACATACTGAATAAAGTGTGTGCACGCCGTACTTTGTAATTAGTTTACGTTTTTTTCATATAGTTCAATAATTGTCACCCTTCCGTGTTCAGTATTATTTTACAAATATTCTCATATTGGTATTCTGCTGAGGTTACACACTCACCACAGAATCAAAACAGAGAAACCTAAGCAACCGAAGAATTATTATGAAATGAACCTAACGATTTTCGATTCGCAATTTCACCACGCCAGTCACGTCAGAGAACGTGATCGTACAAATGTACGGGGTGACCCAAAAGTCCCGTTAACATTGGAAAATGCACTCTACCTACATTATTCTGTGAAAGAGAGGTAAAAATTGACCCACCTGCTTGGAATGACGCGGATTTTATTGAAACAAAGAACGAGCGCAAAAACTGGCCAAGAAATGACGCTGGACGGCAACATATAAGTGATGCCGCACGAGAGTCTTGTATAAAATAAACTGTAGCGAGGAGGAGAGCCTGGCTCATAAATACCTGCTGGAGGGCGCTCCACCACGTGTTGCGCACGTGGTTTGGTGAGGATAGCGCCACGCCCATAATGCTTGGCCTCTTCAATGCGTGTGATTATTGATTGTGGGATTACCTGAAGTCGCAAGTCTGCTGCGATTGTCCGATCTCATTCACGGAGCTGAAAGACAACATCCGACGGCAATTTCTCATCATACCTACTGACATGCTGTACAATATGAAGTCACTCGATTATAGGTATTGCTGCTCAACGACTGCTGACACATTGAGCATTCATTATAAAGAACAACGTCTTCGCTGAAAATCAGGTGTGATGCTAATTATTGCTTTTGTGTCATATGAAGCGCCATCTGCGCATAATTTTGTGCACTTCTTTTGGTTTCAATAAAACCGGATGTCGTTTCAAGCACGTGTATCAATTTTTACCTTTACCTTCAGCATTCCGGAAAGAACTGAATTTTCACATGTTAACGGATTTTTGGCTCACCCTGTACTTCACTTGAGTAGTACCAACTTTAAAATTGATACAAAATAACGTACAATATAAATGTTAATGGCTAAATAATGCATCGCTGTTTATTTACTGCATACTCGCAAACGTCTTACTCACTCCAGTGTACAATACTCGGATCTTCGGCAGTAAGCGGCTGCATTGTGGCGGAACGAGTGACAAAAAGCTGCACTTTCAGAAGGTCATAACTACATGCTATCAGAATTATAGTCCAAATTTTCATACCAATGCTGTGGCTGAGGTATTGCTTCTTTTCCACCTAAAACATGAGGACCAGTTGGTGATGTTTCCTTGTCAGATCGATGCCAGCGTTAGCTAGTGTGCCACCTCTGCTTTCGTATAAGCACAAAACACGGGAAATGGTACCAACACGGCGGAAAGGAATTGGCACTACCTCCCCTCCCCTCTCCTCTCTGCTCCCCTCCTCGCGTAAGTCAGGAACGAAGACGTGTCTTCTACCAGAAAATCGACGGTGACAATGGAGCTCGATTGAGGCACAGGGTAACAATTATTTAGTTGCACGGGAACTGCACGTACCCAGGTAAGCTGGTAAGAGTGCTTTTTCGTAGTGGAGACTTCAGGGAAGCACTAAACACAACCATCAGTGTTGTATCCACCAAAACATACTACGAAAGCCAACCATCGTGCTTCCTTGTTATAGAGTAAAAAGCAACCAACCAACCGATATTTACCTAATTAAATTCTGACGATAATGCCAGGTGAACGGTAATGACTCGATTGCATTCTGGCGATAATGAAATTCAGTGACGGTGGTCTAAAGCATTGGTCCTTGGTGTAGACCAGACTACTAACTTTGATCGACGGTGGACTAAACGCAGGTGTTAGTGAAACATTTTAGACAGTATCATGATTCCTATGATATGTCAGCAGTTTGGAATCGGACCTCTCTCTATCTTTTCCACAAAGTAAAGACCTTGCCGTGGTTCGAGAAAATTCAGGTTGGTTTCAGGATTGGACCTGATCGAAGTACCGACCACAATCCCATTAAACATTATGTGCCAGATTAATTTGCTCAGAAATCCGAAACTCGGGCGACAGCTCTTCCTACATAATCCATTCCAACACGTACGACACTAGAGGGAAAAAATGACTTTTATTACGCATTATTAAAACTCAGTCGCTCATAAAGGAGCTCAGTGTGCAGCAACAAAAATGTTTGATCGTTTGCCCAATAATATAAAATGTCTGACAGTTACCAAAGCAAGATTTAAAACTAACCTAAAATCATTTCTCCTGGACAACTCCTATTCCATGGACGAATTTCTATTTAAAAACTGGTACCCTAAAAAAGGCCGTAGTTTTGAGTGTAGTAGCATGAGTAGAACTAAAACTAATCTTATGTAACACTAATCGTGTATATATATCCTGTAAACTGACTCGTTCTACATCATTTCGATAAAAGAATCGTTTAAATGATGTGTGGAACATGTAACCAACTCGCTAGTCCTTCAGTTGATCGTAACAGCGCAGATACTCCCCGAAGAATAACCACCGTTTCTAATACAATTTGATTACATTCCGTAGAAAGTGTATCTTTTCAATCTCCGTGCCACCAAATTATTTCGTTTATTTCCGAACTTTTGTGGAAGAATTGGCACTACATACCACCTCAGGGAGAAGTGATTAAACAAATTACACAGTTTCTTCTTGTAGCTGCGACTTGCAACGAATCAGTTCCACATTTATGAAGTGAAGAAGTTTCTTCTTGAGTCCATCATTGTCTGCAAACATTTATTTATCGCTTGCACGCCTCGTCGCCATCGAGGTCGCTAGCTCAGTCGGAGGTAGCTTTTTGAAGGAACCACCCAACCTTACGTGTTAACTGATTCAGGGAAAATGCAGAAAAATGTTATTCTGGATGGCTGGACGGGGCTCTAAATCTCTCTCACGTAAATTTTAGGTCCAGTGTTCCAGTGTCTCCATCTCGCGCTAGCTTTCTGGATCTGGAGGAACCGATATCTGGTACGACCTAGTTATGAGTGTAGAGTCGACCCTTTTCATACACGTAACCACGTTCAGCCATCGTTCCCTTCCCAAAGAACAATTACAGTTTCCTGCTATTGTCCGAAGTAAGTGTAATGGCGGCTGTAAGGACAAAATATGGTGGTTGCTACTATTCATTTCACTTGATCATCAGTGGACAGAAGATTTTAAGATTTCCTATCTTTCCAGCCGTCCATTTCAGAGTTTACTCATCCTTTTGTTTGTGCGAACTTGCCATATAAAAAGCAGATTTGTAAAGGCAGCGCGCTATCGACGTTCTCCTGACTAGTGGGACAGGTTCTTCGGCAGCAGGTAGCGCCACCTCGCCAGAAGGTGCATGCACGTTAGCTTGTTGCAGTCAGCTTTCTCCACTGTTCTGTTGCACGGCAGCAGAATTCGTGATGCTGATTCGCAAATGGCTGGACCATGGTACTGACGCAGAAGGTAGTACAAACTTGTTCCGTTTCCGACATAAGACAAAACTCCAACATTAACTACGGATACTGTACCTACTTGCGATAGGACTGTCCGAATAATATGGTTCGTAATCAAATTATATGAAGGCGTTCTGCAGAAAGACATACGTACACCGTGAGCACAGTGCACAGATCGTTTCCTCCTCAAATACGTATGTACTGATCACTGAGAAAGGTAGCATGTTGGTTAAGAGGAATTAGTTTTAGACACCACCTGGAACGTTCCGTATGTTACAACCTCGATTATGTCAAATCGTTTAATTCTTCATTTCCTACGTAATATCGGGATCCAAGCCAGGTACATTTATTTGCTTTCTTTATTTTGGCAATCTGCAGTTCAAAAGATATCAGGCTTACTATATTGTTAATTTAATCAACGAGCTGTATCTTTACTTTCCACCCTATTCTCTCTTCCATAAAGTAAAAGATGTTGTATTTTCGGCGTATGAGAACTGTCTTACAAGTGTGGTACATGTCCGAGTTACATAAAGTCATGTATTCTGGTGAGTCTCAAATGTATGCCGTGAACGCAGTATATCATTTCTGCACATAACCACTGGAACCGAACCGTTAAAGTTGATGCTCTGGCACTCCACTAGGTTCAGTAAATTGTCGCGATGACGTTGAACCGCAAGAGTGACGGAGCGCTTGGCAGTGCATTTTAACTTACTAATTTTATTTTCGGGAAGGAAGCTGTTTGACGTGGGTTTCTGGAGTTGGGCTAGGAGACTGATGTTTTCCCTCCATTTTATGTGCTCCTTGCCAGCTAAGCGGTTGTACCATGTGGTTGGCAGAGCTTACATCTGCCAACTTTTCCAACGTGGACGGAGTAGTTTGCGTGACCCAGGCGAAACTGGTCGTTCCACGGAAGACAATATCATTTGGATCGCGGAAATCCTTGTTTTTTTTGTTTTTTTTTTAACCTGTAATCATTCTCGAAAACGAATTTGTTTCCCAGTTCGAGTGATCGAAATTTATTTGACAAGCCGGTCGTTGATTTGGACAGCAGAGAGCGCTCCGTTTATCATAGAGGCTGGTGTGCGGACGCCAGTGCTCTACGCTGTGTTGCACTCGCTCTTGTATATTGCGCTCCTGTGTGGGGAAAACAGATTATTTCTCGTCACAACTCTCGCTTGTATGATGCCCTACAGGATACACCACCAACCCGTCTGAAATCACTCAAACAATTCGAGGTTGATTTAGACAATATCGGTTCTTTTGATGCGATCTCCAAATGGTGACAGCACTGGAACGAACATCCACCCAACAACGCACACATTATTCGAGATTCGAGAAAGAAGGTCGAGGAATTGGAAGTACCACGCCATATCTGGTAGAGGCTGAGCTGCATTAGGACTGGCCAAATGCTGAGCGGAGGAGCAAACAATAGGTCGTTGTTAAGGAGTGCATTTGGCGCTGATCTGGGGACCTTACATCAAGTTACTCAAAGTGCTCTCGACTGGTTGTCACATTCGGACATTGCCATTTGACTGTAGACACTTTTGTGTACTTGTAAAACGACACGATAAATAAATTAAAAATCTACGTGTTTTACACTTCCGTGGCGTACAGAAAGGCTGGCAACTCTATAATTGTTGCAGAGGGAAGTGTTGGTGAGAGGTGTGGGAGCCCACGCAACCGGACTCGGATGCTTGTGCGGGTGCTATCAATGGCAGGTCGTTATCTCGGGAAGCAGTTAACAGCCTCCGGCAGCACACTGCAAGAAGCAGCCACAGCGCTACATTGCAACCTGCCCCTCCAGTGTCGTTGCATACGGATGGGGGAGTCAAGTTTCACTTTCGTTCCTTATTTTTAGTGAAATTTACGCTTTGAGACTGGAGACTGATTTAGATAATGTGACCACGTACTGCTGTTAAAAATAACGAGGCTTGAATCCGGACACGGAAACTGAAAATTTGAGCAGGTACATACCGAACTTCTTTTTTTCTGTAAGTGGTTCCAAACTTCGTCCAGATGAAATTTAAAACTGAAGGAGCTCGTAATGTTTATTTGTTACAAACCCTCTGAAAGAGTCTACACAAAGCCTTTTAGAATAGATGCAGTTACCTATTCTCGGGTAATTCTTTGCAGTTCCAAATAATATCTTTGGCTCTCAAAAGAGATATAAGAACGATTTATGTTGTCATTTCGCTCTCTTTCTATAGGCGATTGTTTTAAAGCGTCAAACGTATGAAGCTGCTGAATAAACATAGGCCCAAGAGTGTGCAGAAGAAACGAGAGTATTTATTCACTAACAGTAAGACTGAAAAATAAAAGCACTTATTTATATTAATTCCATCTATCATTTTAGAATGAATAGCTCAGTAAAAAGATTTCTTGTTTAGCATTGTATTTTTCAGTTCACGCTGAAGGACTACGCGCTGTAAGTGTAGTGTTTGTAGCAGAAATGATCGTCTCAACTTCTCTCTCTAAACCGTTTGGACCTCGGCTTTTGTGTGGAAGATGCGTGTCATTTCTGAATTTGTGTGTTTAATCCGCTTTCATTTTTGATATCTCTAGACTGCAGAAGCGTTTCACCCTTTATCCTATCGGTAGCTTGGTAGTGACCAGAATTTCATACCGCATGTGGATGACTATCGCCAGATAGTGCGCAAGAATTGTCGGTTAAATGTCAAACGTCTTCTTAATATTTGACGAAGGATGTTATAATTGATGATCCTTCCAGTAAGCGAGCCCTCATTGTTGCACTTTGCAAGAAATAGAAAACGTCTGCTTCGTTTCCTACCAGTTTCTTCACAAGCATTGATAAGGAAAACTACACGTCGTCGCACGCATCTGCAACCTGTAATCGATAGTTCTTAACACTTACCTTTTGTCACTCGTAAGAATGTGCCAGATATGTAAGTGTGCGTCCAAACCTTTGAATCGGTCGAAAGGCTTTTATGCGGGATTCCCAGCTGTTGGTTCTATAGGCCCTGTGATTTTAGGAGCTCCAGTGATCGAGCGGCGCGCTAATAATCAGAGAAGTTCGAATTGTGTTGGTCGAAGAATTTTTCTGGGCACTCAACCTAACCTTCACCTTCAGCATCGGACCGATGGAAAATACCGAGTCGCACAGTAGTTCGGGTTCCACTATACACTAAAGCTTCGCCTCTCATAAGTCGCTGGCTCGGTTGAGACGGTTCTATAGCGGGGGGACGGCGAAGGCAAGCCGCTGCCAACAGGGCAACGCCCAACGGAGCACACAATCTTAAGCTCCGTGTTTGTTTTCAGTGGCTACTTACGGGCGCTCTGCCCGCTTGTCTTACGTAGAGTTGCTGTATTCTCACCACAGTTCAACTTTTAAATTATGCTGCAAGTTTCTTTTTTCGCATATGTGTAATCTAGCTATTTAGCACGGTTTCTCACTATTGATTTGGCTGACGTACTTTATTGCTCATGTACTCGTTGAAATAATTGGAGCTAGTGAAATCGGAACGAACAGTTATTACTACGTCGCTATTTAGGGAATAGCTGCAGTTGTCTGTGTATGGCCGGCCGGAGTGGCCGAGCGGTTCTAGGCACTACAGTCCGGACCCGCGCGACCGCTGCGGTCGCGGGTTCGAATCCTGCCTCAGGCATAGATGTGTGTGATGTCCTTAGGTTAGTTAGGTTTAAGTAGTTCTAAGTTCTAGGGGACTGGTGACCACAGCAGTTAAGTCCCATAGTGCTCAGAGCCATTTGAACCGTTTTTTTTGTCTCTCTCTCTCTCTCTCTCTCTCTCTCTCTCTCTCTCTCTCTCTCTCTCTGTGTGTGTGTGTGTGTGTGTGTGTGTGTGTGTGTGTGTGTGTGTGTGTGTAGCAACAATGGAGGAATGGAGACGGCCTTCACAAAAATGCACCCCAGTTCTCTGTCTTGTACGTGCGAGCTGCTGTATGACAGCGTTGTGTGTTGTTGCTGTTGTCCAGGGTCTCCGTGCGAGCACGATGGGCTGTGCGTGAACACGCCGGGCTCGTTCGCGTGCAACTGCACGCAGGGCTTCACGGGCCCGCGCTGCGAGACCAACGTGAACGAGTGCGAGTCTCACCCCTGCAAGAACGACGGCTCCTGCCTCGACGACCCGGGCACCTTCCGCTGCGTCTGCATGCCTGGTAACACACTCCACTTCTCTTCTTTGTTCTCACAGTACTCACATAATTTAGTATGTAGATTTTATGCTGAAACTGGAATCCTTGGATTGATATAAACCATACCGACACACTTTTACACGTTGTTCGGCAAGGTATAGACGGGTACTTTTGTATAGAGAACCCATCATCTCCAAGGGCATGTTATCGAGCAATTTCGTACTGGTGTGTCGGCATATTAAGTCTCGGGATCGATGATAGTTCTATTTTCGTAGTAAAAATAATTATATGCTGTCATAATGCTTGCTAACAATTTGGAGCTCCTCAAACTGTTTGCTTCACAAGAGTTTGTGAGGTATCGTATCCCTAACTCTCATTTCTCCCATTATACTCGCCATTGATAATTTTTTTATTGCCAAGTGTAACTCACGTAACCAATTTTTCGTGGCCTTCAAGTACAGTAAACATTCCCCATATTCGATGTGTCACAGTGTAGTAGTGTTAGCAGAGTAATCGTTGGCGACATAATCGTGTCTGTAGTGTATACATGTAATAACTAGTCTTGTATTACACGTTTAAATACTTCCATCGCCGGAAGCATATTTCATCAGAGTCTGAAACAGTCGCAGCTGCCCTGTGAAACACTAATACACGCTACAGTTCGATTTCTATTGAAGACTTCATGTTCTTAACGGCGCTGGAGTAATCCCTAGAGCACTTAAGAGGATGTAACCATTCTTATGCTGATCAGCCTCATCGGAAGTGCAGCTCCACAATGTTGCATTAATTTTTTTCCCTTCATCTGTTTACACTTTACCGTATAGCTGAATGACCATATAGCGAATAGGAGTGGTTAGAATTGGATTAACCATGTTTGGCCACGAACAAGTCGTGTATGTTTCCTGCTAAGTCCCTTCTCTTGAAATACATTACTGTCTTCATTTCCTCCTGAGATAACCCTGTACCATTTTCTACAAGCTAATGCAACAGCCACAGTGATCCTGCATGCAGGTAAGACGGTGTACAACGTGTAACAAAAAGGTAAGTCAAACTTCCAGAACAGATTCTTCGCACAGGGAAGAAGAAAATGTTTCACGGGCATCGGTCCAGAGGCTTTATTTTCACCCAGAATGAATTTTCACTCTGCAGCGTAGTGTGCGCTGATTTGAAACTTGCTGGAAGATGAGAACTGTAGTGGACCGGAACTCGAACTTGGGACCTTTGATCTTGTCGGACAAGTGCTCTATCATCTGAGCTATCCGAGGACCACTCAGGAACCCTCGTCGGAGCTCTGCTTCCGTGCTGCGATTCATTTTCTTCAAGTCTTCGTTGTACATCAGTCACGATCACTGCCGTGATTGCATCGTTGTGTAACCTGTATGTCGTCGATGTAGCCTGCTAGCTGAACGCTGCCCCGTCGTTTTGAAACTATAGCGGCACTTCTTGGGAGGACGTACTCAGAGTATGTTTTGTAGACATCTCTGTTCAGGGATCATGTCATAACTTGTGAAAAACTCGAAAAGTCTGTTGCTAGGTTCGACCCACAAGCATATGGGTGTTAATCGTGCCATGCAAGACTATTCCGAATGTGTCACAGGCCTTCCACAATACTCGGGCTCGAGAACGTAGATGAATAACGACCACGGTACTTCATTGTCAAGAGTGAGCCCTATGAGTCGGTGTACACGTATAGTTAACCAACAAGACACACTGATACCAACGTGATTGCGATAATGAACCAGCACTGGATAACTTCCGTGAAGATCACGGGTTCTTTATATTTCTGAAGAACCACTGCAGGTCTGTCATCAGAAGTGGTAACATATCAAACTATTGGAAATTGTCTGGCTTTCAGAACTATCGATTAAATTAATTTTTAGATTTATAGGCTGACCCTTAGTGTCGGTTATCATGTTTCGATGACGCATTTATTAAAGAAATTCGATGCGTTTGGGTGTTGCTAGGAAACGTAAATTATTGTAGTGCTATCACTGCTACCCTTTTGATAAATTTGTCCACTCCTGTTACTAACTGTCTGCGCAATAAATTAACCCGCTTCCATAGAAACTTTTCTGAATTCCACGGATAAGGGTTCTTCTAGTTGATTTATACTGCTCTGGCGATTCCTGCCCAGAAATGACGTCTCCCACAGAAACTCATCTAAAGGTGCTCAAGATAAGATGGTGTAGACAGCGAGTAAGCATCCGAGCTAGCTAATTGGAAGGTGTTGTCCGAGCCATTCGTCTCGGAATACGTGGTTTAAAAGTAAATGAACAATGAGTGCGCGGTATATGTAGGCACCACGTCGTGTTGAAGAAACACGAAGGGTCAGCTCTCTAACGGAACATCCAATAGATAAATTATAGCTTACTGTGTACGAATGTATTCGTACAATCGCCCCAGTCCAGAAGAAACAGGGTGCGGTAGGTTAATTCTGTACGCCACTCCACTCCGCTTTACGGTCTAAGAAAAAGGTGCGTATCGACACGAAATGTAACCATGTGAACACAGCTTCCACGTCAGTATCGTGATAATTCTTTGTTATGCCGGTTCCAGAACTACTGAAATAAAGCGGGAAGGAATTGCGTATCGTCACCATTATAGAATAAGTATACAAGTTTTGTCTGTGGGCATATTCGCGTGCAAACCGTGCAGAAGGGCGAGTAATACATTGACACCGCGGACTAGCTTGTGGCGCGCGGCTGCGCAGAGAGTTACGGAAGTGTCTGGCCGGTGATCAGTGGCTCACGGCGCCGCAACATACGTATTGTGTGTTAATGCTCGTGACGCGCTAATTAGCACACTGTGATTGATGGAGTGCAGCTCCTAAAAAGGCTGCGTACCTTTATAATGAGAATGGCCATTATTTTACGCGTCCGAGTGGGTGTGTGCGATCGATTACAAACCAGAACCGTAAGATTGTGTTGCTGCAATTGTCACTGTGATTTAAGTTGCCCTCAGATTCTGGCCGCGGCGATTCGTCGTGCGGACGGCACTGGGCACGAGCCTATGCCTGTCGTGACCTTACCGTTGACACTCACTAAAAAGCCGTGACGAGGTTCCCACCGGTCACGCGGCGGACTGTGTAATGACACCAAATGGGTTAGTGGGCTGCAGCTAAGGAGCACTTCTTTGTCCGGAGCCCCTCACTGCTTACGTCAGATGCCATACACACAATACTGCTCTCACACTTGCTCTTTTTTCGTTCTTTCTTTTCTTCATCTTTAAATTAAGCGTTCCGAGCTTTTACAGACTTCGCCAAATGTAGACAGAAATAGTAACTAGGTGGATTCTGGAGCCAGTCCTCACCCAGTGAGAAGAGCTCGGGCAATGTATAAGTGTTGTCAATTACGATGTACGGAAGTTGTCTGAACGGGCAATCGATTGTTCTGCGCGTAGAGGAGGAGTGAAACGTCGTGTACATTGGATGTGGACGAATTACGGCTCGTGTGAGTCTTACATTCCGTCGCCAATGAGATTATTGTAAATGGCGCACGAACTAGAGTTTGGCAGTGACCTAGTCCCATCGTGGCTTTGCTATTTACTTTAAATTTAGACGAACCGAAGTAACTGTAGATTGTATGTACCTCGGAAACAAGTTTCGGAAATATTGTGCGTCGAAAGAACGTCTCACCCCTTAAACACGTCACCAGAATCTGTGCTAGTGCTCCTGACGAATAATAAATATTGTATTGGCACTAGAAGTGGTCACAGTGTTCGAGAAACAATGTCTTTTGCGTAAACTGAAATATTGAGCCGGCGGTTGTTAGAGGGTTGGAATGTACCCAGTAAAGAGTACAGACGCCCGAACGCTGCACGCTAGTTCAGTTGATGCTTATTTACGTGTATGGGGAGACGAGGGAAGCTAACGAAAGTTGCACACGTAGAAATCAAAACTCTTAATAAATCCCGACATGATAGTGGAGTATGATGTGAATACAACGTATGTAGAATAATCAGCGGTGAAGGAAGAATATAACCTATATTACGAGGGCGTACGGTAAAGTACCGGAAATAACTCGGAATTTTTTATGTGAAAACTCTTAAAGCCGGCCGAAGTGGCCGTGCGGTTAAAGGCGCTGCAGTCTGGAACCGCAAGACCGCTACGGTCGCAGGTTCGAATCCTGCCTCGGGCATGGATGTTTGTGATGTCCTTAGGTTAGTTAGGTTTAACTAGTTCTAAGTTCTAGGGGACTGATGACCACAGCAGTTAAGTCCCATAGTGCTCAGAGCCATTTGAACCATTTGAAAACTCTTAAAGCTTTTTAAATAAAATATTATTAATATGCTACATCCTCATTCTTCGTGCGTACATGTTTGCTTCCCTCGGCCGCTAGATGACTCCGAACTGTAACGTGTAACATGACGGTCGGTGCGAGAGAATCGGCATGCTGTAATCGAGGTGGGCGACACCTGGAGCATGACAGTGCCCGACCCCACATGCGCCATGCCACAGTAGCCTGGGTCCATCGTCCTCCATACACTGCCCGACTTGCCCCCATCCGTTTTCGATCTCTTTGCAAACTTTAAAGAATGCCCTCGAGGACTTCGCTTGAAGCGTGCAAGCAGAGACGACGTTGTTGCTACGTCAAAGAAGTGACCAGTCTCTCCTTGGGAGAAGTGTGTTCGTCGCCAGCGGGATGGTGTTGACAAATAAATATCTAGACACGAAGAATAAAGATTTAGAATGTGAATAACGTTTGTTTTATTTATGGATTCTTCCGTCGCTTCTTGATACAACATTTCCACATTGACGGTTGAATAACACTTACGCGGTTTCTTGTTCTACTGATTTTTATTTGTATGAACTAGTTTTCGGCGTATTAGGCCATCTTCAGATAACTACTGGCTATTGTTTACAAGGAGCTTGTGTTGGCCGGCCGGAGTGGCCTTGCGGTTCTAGGCGCTACAGTCTGGAGCCGCGAGACCGCTACGGTCGCAGGTTCGAATCCTGCCTCGGGCATGGATGTGCGTGATGTCCTTAGGTTGGTTAGGTTTAAGTAGTTCTAAGTTCTAGGGGACTGATGACCTCAGAAGTTGAGTCCCATAGTGCTAAGAGCTGTAGTTAGTTTTAATCTCTCCTTCGCAATCCCTTTGGGAGCGATACGTAGAGGGTTGTAGTGTGTTGCTAGATTCCTCGCGTAAAGCACATTGTTGAACTTCCTGTGGACAGTTCGAGTCTGTCTTCAATCGTCTGTTATTTGAGCTTCTTCAGCATGTCTGTGACACTGTACACGGGTCAGACAAACCTGTGACCGTTCGTACTGTCCTTTGTATACGTTAAATATCTCCTGTTTGTTTTTTTTTGGTACGTGTGCCTCACACACGAACAATATTTTAGGATGGGTCGCAGAACCACAAAACCACTTTAAATCGGTCTAGCAGGCTGCAACTAACTGTAAACAAATGAAATTAACACAGCAAAAGTGGAAACTGCCACTTTGTTTCATAAAGGATATACAATTCTTCCCTGGCTGTACGGGTTGCCAACAATTCGTAAGCGTAGCACGCGACTTCGGCAGGTTGTGAGAGATGCTGGGGCGTCAACATACAGATTTTCAAAACATCTGGCAGCGTAATTGGGGCCCTTTGGCAGGAAAATGTGAGCAGCACATCGACAACTCGGAAAATGTTGTTCGTCGGTTAAACAACTTGCGACTTGCACTATCAGATATGATTTTTGCTTTGCTCTCACTTTTCACACGAATGTCTTTGCAGAAATCGCTGTCGTTCATTGGCGAGAAGTTGGAAGAAGAACCTGTAGATCTTGTAAATAATAGATTTCAGCTATCAGTCGTTCTTTTTAAATTTTATTGGCAGATCTAGATTTCAGCTAGAAACCGGCCATTCTCAGTGCACTATCATTTTTGATCAATGCATGTAATGGCTGTTGGTCGGGCTTCATCTACAGTTCGTTGAGTATTCAACTCGTTCGTGCAGCGCTCCGTGGGTTACATATCATACTTGTCACAAAAGTAAATACAATAATATTAATGAAATGCCTATACTAATTTAATGGTTCAAATGGCTCTGAGCACTATGGGACTTAACATCTGAGGTCGAGAGTCCCCTAGTAAACCTAACTAACCTAAGGACATCGCACACATCCATGCCCAAGGCAGGATTCGAACCTGCGACCGTAGTGGTCGCGCGGTTCCAGACTTAAGCGCCTAGAACCGCTCGGCCACATCGGGCGGTTACTGATTTGATTGAAAGTTTTCATGTACCTTCTTTTATTTTCAATCTCCTTACGAAAAAAGTTTTTCTCTTTTTTAGGATAAATATAATGTAAATAATAAATGAATCATTAAATATTGATAATCTGTACAGTCGTAATAAATATGTTAATAGAGTTACGTGGGAATGAAATAGAAATACCAGCAGCGATATTCGAACTGGAGACCTCGCGCATATGGAAAACGCTTTTACTCGGTCGGCCGGACTGCTTTTGAATATTCACGTCCATAAAAAGTGTATAAAAAACACGCCTAAAATTTTCAAAGTCGATCTTCTCGAAAACGGTTGAAAGTTACATCTTCCTGTTTACATATGTTGGAATCCTAGCCGCGCTCTAACACCCTCTGTCAATACGAAGCAAATCGGTAAAGGGGAAGCTCGTACGATCCCCTTGTTAGCACAACTTTGGGAATAGTAAAGTCACAGCGACCACAAAAATAGGTCATGCAAGTGATGCCGCTTGGGTGGCGAATGAACGGCAGCGCGGACGCGTTGCGCATGCAGCTTCCGACGGAGGGCGGGAGCGAACAGTAGGACTGGGAGCGTTTGCGCACAAGTCAATCGTTCATTGCCCGAGAGGTGACGTAGCTGTTCTTCCCGCTACCGCTGGCCACCGAACTTGGCGCCTTCACGCCTTTGTGTTTCGTACTTAACCTGGTATATGCAGGAGGCTTTAGTCGTACACGGCAGTGTGTTCGTCGCGTCTGGGGTTTCACGACAACATCCGGCGTCTTCCCCGAGAACAGTTCGTACAACTGGTCTGGAGCGGAACGAAAAACACCCGTCATCTGTAAAAAACCGTATAACACAACTATTTCACATATCACTGTAGGTACTGTGAATTATTTACCAATATAATGAAAACAGAATTTAATTGACATCGACGCAGTCTACGTGCCGAGCCTAGAAATTATCTGGCGCGCCCAGTACACACTACGGATGAAGGTTATCGGTGAAATAATCGGATTCGTTTATAAGTGCCTTTTTCCACGCAAATTTAATCTGCCTGTGAAAACCGCTAAAAAATACAGGTTTTTGAAACAACCGATTTGCGTTATTTTACCCCTATTATCTCCTGTAATTATCGTAGAATCGAACAGAGATTGAAAAATTTCGACTCACTAAGTTTCAAGATACATAGAATGAAAATACTAAATTAAATTGGCAAATAAAAGAAAACTTAGTCCGTCCATCGTTAGCTGCTGTTCTCTAAAAGTGACAGGTAGTTGACTGCTGGAAAATATCATCAGTATTTTGCTTGTGATTATAATTTTTTGAAACTCTGCTCAAAAATCATGTTGGAATCGGGGACCATACCACTATTCGGGTATTACGAATAGTCGGTGCTAAAGGGTGAATACTACGACTGAAGAACTCCTGTCTTTCGATTTAATTTGTCCGTTTTCGAGGGCTACAGGCAGATAAAGGCGTGTGATGTAGAAGCAGGCAGCAAATCAGCTATTTTGTATTTTTATCGTATACTATGAATGAATTGTTTTTGCGTTTTCTATTTATTAGTGTTAGCGTAATTTCTGCCCTCTTTTATTATTTCATAGAAATGGTAGGCCAATCCTTAATCTTTTAAGGCAAATGGAGTATTGTACTTCACTGCAACATCACTTTGTAAAAGTATTTCCAGGTTAGTGTTGGTGCCACTGTGCAATGCAACAGATGACCGGCGACGACAGCGAGAAACTACCGTTATACAAGGAGGATGCAAGTCTGGCACACTGCACCTTAAGCCACGAAACACGGCTACAGGGACATTATTGTCTCAGGAATGCTGTGCCAGTTTTTATGGCACGCGTTTGTTACTCGCTTCTCCCATTTTCATTGATAATCCAATATTTCAACCAATGCAGATTTTTCGAAAAAAATTACTCTTTCTTTAAAAAAAAGGCATAATTTAAAAACAGAAAATTTTAGCATTGCTGTGATGACTGACTGATATTCAGGTTTTTTCTTGGTTATTAGTAAGAACTAAAAAACACCGGTTATAACC
Organism: Schistocerca americana; assembly: GCF_021461395.2. Taxonomy (NCBI): domain Eukaryota; kingdom Metazoa; phylum Arthropoda; class Insecta; order Orthoptera; family Acrididae; genus Schistocerca; species Schistocerca americana. The sequence goes on from NC_060130.1 coordinate 89,474,911, forward strand.
GAGACAAAACAAATACTGAAAAATACCGGTATCGGTTTTAACCGACCGGTTGTTTCTATCCCTAGCCCCCTCGCCTCAAAGACAGAACCCCGAGCCCCTAACGCGTCGATTCCGTGCTAGGCTTCGATATGCAGCTAGACTGAGCTGAAATAAAATGCAGAAGAGACGATAATGGGAGTGAAGTGTTGGGTGTGTGTTGTACGGGCGGCGTCTGCGCGGGTGAGAGGCGCGTGGGCAGCCGTGACCTGAGCCGCGGCGGTCAGGCAACCCCACCCAGCGCACGTTCCCACCGCTCTCACCGCGGCTGCCTTCTCGTCCTAGCGCCCGTTCTCTGCTTACTCAGTAACGAATTTTTTATGTATTTCGAAAAGCGGGAAGAGACATACCAGAAGTTGTTATATAATTGTTTATCCTGTTATTTGTGTATGTTGTCGTCCGAATGTAGCAGCTGCAGTCACCGTCCCACACTGCAAGAGCCTCAGTTTCACGATTCGTCGATTGGCGGTGGCAGCAGGTGTAGGGGCCCTGTACTACGAGTCAGTGTTGCCAATCTACCTCCGCCGTCTTTTTGATAACATATAGCTGGGGTCCAGAAGTGTGGCATTTTTCACGCTTTCTTTTCCTCGGTTGTGGGAAAGTTCTAAAATCCGTGTCGATTAAAGGAAATTTATTCGCAATTAACTAATATTCCAAAACGTGCTTCATTATGCCATTAAAATGTATCATTAGGTTGAATTAAAACACCCAACAAAGCGTACTAAAGCTGTGCTCGCACGCATTCCCAGCTCTCCAGAATACGCGTACACGAGAACGACAACGTAACTGTGAAATATAAACAGTTGAGGGTGTTACTAGAAACGCTGATGCAGCTTAGCTGACATCAGCAAAGTATTTCAACTTCACTGTAATGGATGAGGCTTTTCTAACAAGGGAACCTCCCCATCGCAACCCCCTCAGATTTAGTTATAAGTTGGCACAGGGATAGGCCTTGAAAAACTGAACACAGATCAATCGAGAAAACAGGAAGAAGTTGTGTGGAACTATGAAAAACATAAGCAAAATATACAAACTGAGTAGTCCATGCGCAAGGTAGGCAACATCGAGGAGAATGTTAGCTCACGAGCGCCGTGGTCCCGTGGTCCCGTGGTTAGCGTGAGCAGCCGTGGAACGACAGGTCCTTGGTTCAATTCTTCCCTCGGGTGAAAATTTTAATTTTTTTATTTTCAGATAATTATCAAAGTTCAGCCACTCACACATAATCAACTTCGCTCTCCAAAATTCCAGGACATGTTCAGATTTGCTTGGACATATACAGAATTTGATGGTCTACCCACGGAAACATTTGAAAACGTAAAAAACATATGTTTTGACAGAGCACAGGGAAAAGTGTGCGACTCTGAAACTGTTGCATTCATTTGATGCAGTTTATGTGACAAACTCTTATGTTTTCCTCGCTTTTTTGGAGTGATTATCATATCCACAAGAAAACCTAAATCGGGCAAGGTAGAAGAATCTTTTTCTCCATTCGCCAAGTGTACAAGTTAGGTGGGTCGACAACATATTCCTGTCATGTGACGCACATGCCGACACCAGTGTCGTATAGAGTATATCAGACGTGTTTTCCTGTGGAGGAATCGGTTGACCTATGACCTTGCGATCAAATGTTTTCGGTTCCTATTGGAGAGGCACGTCCTTTCGTCTACTAATCGCACGGTTTTGCGGTGCGGTCGCAAAACACAGCCACTAAATTTATTACAGTGAACGGAGACGTCAATGAACGAACGGACAGATCATAACTTTGCAAAAATAAAGAAAGTAAAATTTTCACTAGAGGGAAGATGGTTGCTAGTCAATCAAAATCAGTTATCACTAAGTTCTTTTTACATTATATTGCGATTGAGATCATTAAAGTTTATAATAACTGATTGTTTCAGTAAGCTTTGCACACACTGTTTCCCCCCCTCCTCTTTTGCATTCACCGTGCTATTGTATTGGGCGTTTCAGAGCAATCCATCCAGAAGAAATTGTTCACATGCAGGCATGCAAATTTCAATTTCAATTAAATCATCCTTTGATGGCTGAAAGGTGGCGATGACTCAAAGTCGGCCTGTGTGGTGCTTTTACCACTACTGATGTTTTAGTGGAGGTGACATCGAATTTTAAAAGAAATTAAAATCCCAGCAGCACGAGGGATCCAAATTGTAGATCTTTGGTTCCATTCAGATGTCTTGCATCAAATTGCGCAGCCACCTTCACCCCTGAAAGCTGTTTTTCATCCGGGAGAAAACCGGGAAGAATCCCGGAATTTTTCGTTGTTTTGGTTTCCAGTTAAATTTTTGTAATTTTGACTGGAGAGAATCGTTACTCTAACAAAGGATACTACTGTATCCCGCTGCTGTTGAATAATACTGCAGCATTAAAACATGAACGAGAGAAAAAAACGAAAATAAAACTTAAATTGTAAAGGAAATGAGCCATATAAAATAACACAGTGCTCGTACAAGCGTCTGCCAACAGCAAAATGTGTCAAAGGCTTTTGGAAGACTGTGCAATGCTTCATAACAACAAATTGCCTTCGATGAGCGTGACGTCACAACCGTTTACATTAGACTCATTTAATCAGGTACGAATGGGCTCATGCACATACGCAGTTGTGTCGCATATTAGTAGTACCTTCTCCTGCTTCTTGCTACAGAAATGTGGCTGTTGGCTGGGTAAGCAGCAGTAGCAGCAACCAGCCACATGGGGTACCTGGAAAAATTTTGCTGGTGCGCCCAAGTTGCCAGATTCACGCGTGTGCAGCAGGCCCGGATGTAGTGGGGAGTGCAGCAAACCGGGGTATCTGAACCGGCCGGCAGTTTCGGGGGTATTGGGCAAATTCATTTTTTTGGTGGAGGGGGGTGGGGGGACCCTTCTTTCACAAAGCACCTAGCATCCAGCGCACGTCGGTCTATTGATTATTCAAATGATTTTGAAACGCACTCCTGCTGGTTTTTGAACACATTCTAAGTTGATTTTTGAATGCGTGATGTCTCTGCCAGGCGAATCCTAGAAATAAACTTTCCTGCAGACAAAACGGGACGGGGCTATAGAGTGGAATAAAGCCGAACCGGTGAATGCCAAGTGCTGCTTGTTTCTGTGGTTGATTCGGTTTGCGAATGTTCAGCGTTGTTATAATTACTAGCGAAATCCATAGATTCAGACTACCAGAGTGGAAATAAATGACTAACAGGAATAACAGATAAGAAAGATTATGTATTATCTTCTCGGTGTATCCAAGAAAGTGAAATCCTGACAAATTTTTTGGCAAGATCGCTACATGAGGCAGGGCCAGTTGTAGTCCCCGGCTCACATCCGCTTAAGTTCCATTCTAGGAGTATCGCGGAAAACGCATTGGACGAACACGTAATAACGCCTAACCGGAGAATACTCGCTGGATAGCTAAACCGGTGATTGTGGCAGGGTTAGTGAAGTTAACCGGAGAATGAGTTTTCACAGTGGTGGGAATAGTTACAGAATTAGTGATGACAAGACAGCTTGTTAGAACGAGGAAGGAGAAGAAACGGGTACATCACACAAATTATGGAAGAATATGACGATTCCAAATTCATACAAATATTTTGTTCTACTACTTTTCGGTTTCGTGCATGAGAAACTGGAGCATATGAATGAAATGTGAAACTGTTTCCTAACATAAAGCTTTTTGCTTGTAGTGGGCCAAATAGGTATTTTGTATCGGTACTTCGTGAATTATATTCTGACGTATTATAAAAATGATCATTATTGCCAAAACAGTCTGGCTTATTTGGTGTGTGTTACAATTGCTGAAATATTAGAAAGGCCTATTTTGTTTTCTCCAGCACACAGTGACAAAATAGACGTAATCAGATCGAGAAAGCACACCAGTGTTGGGTACTATTTGTAATAACAGCTTTTTCAGTATTACACGACGACATTTTTCATGTAGCAAAATGTTTGACGAACTTTGATAAGGTAATAGTCCTTTCGCAGAGAGGAAAGCACGCCATGTAAAGCTGTAGCAAGATTAGAGAGAAAAATCGCTAGGACCTAAGGATTGAAGAAATGTGTACTGTCTTGCCTGTCTCTTGTCTTTACTGGTTTTAGGTGTCCTATATTTAGTTTTATGTCACACAGAAGAGCAAGTTATTAGCTAATAGGCAATAAAGAGTCCAGTTTTTCTGAAGAGTTCTTGTTCTCCTGGTTACAAATAATCCTATCCAGTATCAATTGCGAGGTGTTTTTTTGTTTAAAAAAAAAAAAAGAAAGAAAGAAAAGAAAAAGAGGGCAGGATGTCAAACCAGCCGACTGGGAGCAGGAGAAGGGCTACACAGGACATTTTAATTTCCACTGTCCTGAAATAGTTCGATGGCATCCCTTACAAAATATACACGTTTGAGTTCCACAGAGCGAAATACAGTGACGTGCGGTACAACAATGTTGTTTGAAGATGCTTGGCATCTCATCACTGCACACTAAAGACCAAATTATATGTCTTACATTCCTTCGAAGATATGTGTTTTATGTATCGAACTCTTCAGAAAGATGTGCGCTACAAAATAAACTTATTTTTGAAAAGTTTTTTTTTTTATTTTATTTTTATTGACGTTCTGATGTGCAGAGCAGTCTGAGTTATAGTTGGGGGGGGGGGGGGGTGGTTAGTCTCCACGTGACCCGTTTTTACATTTAGTGATTTTTTTTTGTTTCCTCTTCGTTTACTGCTCTCACGTCAAATGAAAACAAGATGGATTTCTGTGGCTGGGAGCTATCAAGTGAATTAAAATACATTCACATAATTACCGAAGGGTAAACTATGTTACTAGTTTCAGATTTTATTTTATTTTATTTCCATCTTTCTGATAGTCAAGCATTAATCGCCTTGCAGAACAATGAAGTTATTTTTGTCGGTTTGATAAATAAATTTGGCTTTTATTAAGCTTTCTGGCTGAGGCAGTCAATTTATTCCACACCATTGGCTAGTTTCAACTGTTCGCTGCATTTCAAGTGCTCATTTTCATATTCTAGCACGTATGGCATTATGCCATAATAAAGAACCAAACATGAGATAATACAGTACTGGTACGCCAAGAAAATTTACGTCCCAAAAACCACACTGAAAAGCTTCATATCTGGTCGAGGCCTACGTCATTGAGAATCTGGACATACGAATGTACACTGTAAGGCGAATTGTGCATTTTAGTATGGTTCACAAAATTCTGACGCTCTTGGAGTATTCTAATGTCTTGTTTCTTTTATGACATAATGTAAGATCTTTTAATGTTTTACACGTACGAACATACGGACTTCCTACATCACCGTAACTGCTCAAGTGCGGTGACTCCTCTTATCTGGCGCTTTCCGACAACTGCTGAAATGAATCTATTTCTAACAGGTCACGGGAAAATATTGTGAATTGTTGTTCGGAAAGTGTTATTTTCAAATCAAATTTCCTTTTACGCAAGTTGAAAAATCACAAAGTGTTTGGTCTCTTTTAAAAATCAACTCTTTGTTGACGAGCCATTTAGAAGAATTTCGAGTCCAGAAGATCAGAGATTTATGTCGGTATTAAAAATTTTGCTAGCATATTTGTGTGATGATGTATCTTAAAGTGTAACATGTGCTAAACAGATCAATATTATAAGTGAAAGTTTAGCTTTTCTTGTAGCTTTTTAATCTTTGAGACAAGTATTATATGCATCCTGTTGGTGGAATTCGAATTTATACTTTCGTAATACGATAATATGCAGCGTACATGTTGCTGCACATCAAAGATCTTTCCATAACATGCCGGGAAATTTTACGGTGCTGTATAAAACCATATCCTATCAAAGGATAAGTTTTACAGTTCCGAGGGAAAGTATACTGTCACTTAATATGGCAAAAGCGTATTTTCACCCAGAAGAAAATGTATTTTTAACCGGGAGATCCGGGAATTTTTTCTCCTTGTCCGCGTATACACTGTGGCACCAACAAAAATGCTTGGAGGTGCATAAGTCTAGATGGACATGTGATCCCTTCATCCCCACAAACATTCAAAATCTTGAGTCGTGGATACTTAGAAGTCATCATTCATCTTTCACAGTATTAAAAATACTCCATACCATTTGGTCTTGTTGCCCCTCCTCCACAAACTGTAGTATGGGCACCTTTGCCAGATTTCTCTTCTTTCGTGAATTTGTTAAGACCAGATAATTTGACTTTGTGTGTATAAATGAAAATGGTTGTATCTTGTGAACATTACCTTCCATTCTGCTTGAATAGGTCTCATCTCTGTAATTCTTTTGCTCTGCACATCTGGGCAAGAACAACAGAGCTCATCAACCATTACTTTGAGGAGTATGACACACTCTCATAAGGGAATTAAGGTCTGTGTTTCACATCACTGCCAGACCATCAAATTCTGCGTACAGATGTGTGGTTGTACAATTCTTTTTTTCCCTTGAAATGGTCACTAAAAAGAATAGAAATCATAGTTGCCCATAGTTAGCCATATTTGTTAAATCTGGAATAACGCATTACAAGTTGATTCACAGTGCTGAAATGCATTGTGTGTCTCAAGATTAATTTAATATTTACAATTTGTCCAAATGTGGTTCCATATTCATGCACCAGCATTTATGTGGTTGTGGCAGCTGAGCAAACATTTCTCACTTCATGTTGCTTCACAGTAATTTCCCAAGAATATTCACAATTAAATTTAACATCTCTCTGTATTATTTCTGTTAATATGTGAGATATTTTTGAAACACAACTGTGTCTAAAGTTGGGTTATTTAGTGATTAGAAATATGATTGGTTGTGCATTAGATTCAGATAAGTCTGTTGATTGTAGTTATTAGAGTGCAACTTTATATCCTCATATGAGAGCACATTACTTGTTCTATGATGGCTTTTTGATTGGTGGTACCAACTAGAATAATGTTTAGTTGAAAAAAAAATATGCTCAAAGTTCCTTTCATGATACTGTAAGTAAAAAACATAGTCTGTCAAGGAAATAAAGAATACACAGGAATCAGTGTTGTTGTTGTTATGCATTGTTTTATATTCATTTTTTTGAATACTTAAGCAATAATTCTTATTACTATAACTCTTTTGTGATGGCAGTATTCAGATGCATCAGTCCCGTTTGCAGTTGGTAACCTGAAGTGCTATAAGCAACTGTCTAATTACTTGTTTAGTGTTCAGGCATTTTTAGATATATTCAGTTCTTTGTCTATAACCATCTTTTGTGATTCATCTCAATTTGCAGGGCGTGATTTTAGTGTGATATTGCCCTAAACATAATTCTGTTTCTGATAACACAATTTGTATTTGCAGGTTTCACTGGAACACAGTGTGAAACGGACATAGATGAATGTCAATCCAGCCCTTGCCTGAATGGAGGAATCTGCAATGATTTGATAAATACGTTTAGCTGTGCTTGTGCTTTTGGCTTCACTGGAAATAGGTGCCAGACAAATATTGATGACTGTATCAGTAATCCTTGTCGCAATGGAGGAATCTGCAGAGACTCTGTAGCTGGCTACACTTGTGATTGCCCACCTGGATTCACTGGTAAGTTTCAGTTGTGGTATGTTGGTTCCTACTCTTAAAATAATGAGTATCAGATGGATGAGGAAAGCTGTGCTAATGTGTCCGCGTAATTGTTATTAATTTTATTTGTTCAAATTTGGACAATCAGGCCTAGGCAGACACACGTACCATGTATTTATTAGCTGTGATTCTTTTACAGGAATAAATTGTGAAACAAACATAAATGATTGCCAGAGTTCTCCTTGTCACCGGGGTGAATGTGTGGACGGTGAGAACTCTTTCACGTGCAACTGCCATCCAGGGTATACAGGTTATTTGTGCCAAAATCAAATAGATGAATGTGAAAGCAATCCGTGTCAGTTTGGAGGCCACTGTGAAGATCTAATTGCCGGTTACCAATGTCGCTGCAAGCCTGGGACGTCTGGTCCTAACTGTGAAATTAATGTCAATGAGTGCTTCAGCAATCCTTGTCGTAACAGGGCAAATTGTGTTGATGGAATCAGCAAGTAAGTTTACATTTGAAGTCAAAAAATAACTGTTCTAGGAAATAAACATATAATTTAGATCAGCACAGAAGAATTTGTTGCAATAAATGACTACCTGTCAGCTTTTTTAGTAAAATATATTTCAGTGATATGACCACCTGAAGCAGGTGACATTATACATGAGTCATTCAGCAGCAGGATGGAATTATATTCCTTAGTAGCTGCACATTTTGAGCCTCCCCCTCAGAAAAAGAAGCTTAAAAGTGTTGAAGGGGAAAAATTAACCAGTGACAGTTCCGTAGTATGTTTTTTGGAAGTTTTTCAAATCATTACCCAAATTTAAAGAAATTATCAATCTCTTGCATGTATATTAATAACTATTTACTCGTGTTTGTATGATTATTTGAGGTTCACCATTTAATTTTCAGCTTTTAGTGATCATCATTGAATTGTTTGCAAAGTAAATGACCTGTAATATTTTGCAGATACACATGTGAATGCCTTCCTGGTTATGCTGGACAGCATTGTGAAACCAATATAAATGAATGTGCAAGCAACCCTTGTGCAAATGGGGGTCGCTGTATGGATTTAGTCGACGGATTCCGCTGCGAATGCCCTCGGGGCTATTACGATGCACGTTGTTTGAGTGATGTTGATGAATGTGCTAGCAATCCCTGCATGAATGGAGGCAGGTGTGAAGATGGAGTCAATCAGTTCATATGTCATTGCATACCTGGTTATGGAGGTACTTGAGATTATACTTTAGTTATTGTGTATGAACTCGTATTTAAAAAAAATTATATCACTTGACTAGAAAGGTATATCATGGATCAAACTATTTTTGTTACAGGAAAACGCTGTGAGCTGGATCTGGATGAATGTGGATCAAATCCTTGTCAGCATGGTGGAACATGCTCAGATAAACTCAATGCGTACTCCTGCAAGTGTGTACCTGGTTTCACGGGAATCAACTGTGAAACTAATATCGATGACTGTGCAATAAACCCTTGCAATAATGGTGGTTCATGTATAGATCTTGTCAATGACTACAGCTGTGTCTGTGAGCTTCCGTATACTGGTAGAGATTGCCAGGACAAACTTGATCCCTGTTCACCCAACAGGTACGGTATTTTTTAGTAGGCTTTTTAGCGACAAGGTGAAATATTACTGTCATATAGAATTTGCGTGTCTATTTTTGTCTGTGGTGTAAAATAAGTTTAATTAATATTCAATTCCTTACTAGACATATACATCCATGTTGCAGGTGTCGGAATGGAGCACGTTGTTCACCATCTAGCAACTTCATGGATTTCTCTTGTTCATGTGGTCTGGGGTACACTGGTCGCCTTTGTGATGAAGATGTTGATGAGTGTGTGTTATCTTCACCATGCCGCAATGGAGCAACCTGCAGAAACACTAATGGCTCTTACCACTGCATTTGTGCACTAGGTTATGAAGGACGTGACTGCATCACAAACACAGATGATTGTGCTTCATGTAAGTTAATCAGTAAAAAATAACAGTTCAGTACTGTGCTAAGAATGTTTGTATCTGAATATACAACTTAAATTGCATTCTGAATATCACTGGTATTTCTGATTGTTTTCTCTGATTTTAGTCCCCTGTCAGAATGGTGGTACCTGCCTTGATGCAATTGGCGATTATACCTGCCTGTGTGTTGATGGATTTGGTGGAAAGCACTGTGAAATAGATATTGATGAATGTCAATCATCTCCTTGCCACAATGGTGCCACTTGCACTCAGTATGTTAATTCATATACTTGCACTTGCCCACTTGGTTTCTCTGGAATGAACTGCCAAACAAATGACGAGGACTGTACCGACAGTAGTTGCATGAATGGAGGGAAATGTGTTGATGGCATTAATAATTACACTTGCATATGTCAGCCAGGGTAAGTCTTCACTAAAACTTACCTCCATTAATAGTGTAGTCCAAGTGAGTGAAATCTCTGTGAGTTAACATTAATAGTTGCATCCATTTAATTTGGATTTTAATCAGTAATAGCTTTGCTTGGCTTAAAAATTATGGCTTTCCTAAGTTTCATTTGTATTATGGTAAATAAGTGCTAGTCACATAGTCTTTCATGTATAGGTGTAGTAATTCATTAATTGACAGAGAGATTGTTTCTTTACTTACTGTGAAACATCCTCCGGGAGTGATGTCATATAGATAATTGATTCTGTTATGATGCTTTTTAAACATTTCATATATGTTACAGTTTGCTTTTAAAACATAAACAGCTTGTTACTTGCCAGTACCTTATTATATCTGCCTTGTAGTTTAACCACGTTAAGCACTATTTTGAATTTTGTTTACCAACTGTGCTGTACCTCAAGCTCTTATATGATGTTCTTCATGGGTAATGATGCTGCAGGTACACTGGATCAAACTGCCAATATCGCATCAACGAATGTGACAGTCACCCATGCTCTAATGGTGGAACCTGTCAAGACCATGTGAAGTACTTCACCTGCCACTGCCCATACGGTTATACTGGAAAATACTGTGACAGCTATGTAGATTGGTGTAGCACTGAGCCGTGTATGAATGAAGCTACATGTTTACAAACAAAGAATACTTATCAATGCATTTGTGCTCCAGGATGGACTGGCAAAGTCTGTGATGTTGAAATGGTATCGTGTAGCGATGCAGCACTACGGAAGGGTAAGTAACAGTATTATTGGTTGATGTCATTTGGATTGCAGCTGTGTTTGATTTTTTTGTAATTATTACATCAAATTTCTGTTGTTATAATGTTTGTTTAATATTTTCCAACAGGAGTAAATCGTGAGGACTTGTGTAATAATGGTACCTGTGAAGATATAGGAAACAGTCATCGGTGCCACTGTATGGAAGGGTACAGTGGCAGTTATTGCCAACAGGAAATTGATGAGTGTGAATCAGCTCCTTGCCAGAATGGTGCTACATGCAAAAATCTAGTTGGTTCGTATGCATGCCAGTGTGCACAAGGATTCCAGGGACAGAACTGTGAGCTCAATGTGGATGATTGTAGACCTAATCCTTGCCAGAATGGTGGAACCTGCCATGACCTGGTTGCCAGGTTCAGCTGTTCTTGTCCACCAGGAACACTTGGCATCATATGTGAGATTAACGTAGAAGACTGTGTGCCAGGAGCTTGCCACAACAATGGTACTTGTGTGGATCGTGTCGGTGGCTTCGAATGCCGTTGCCCTCCAGGATTTGTAGGTCCGCGCTGCGAAGGTGATATCAATGAATGTCTGTCAGACCCATGCTCCTCACCAGGAACACAAGACTGTGTCCAGCTTGTCAATAATTACCATTGCAATTGCAAGCCGGGCTACATGGGACGGCACTGTGAAGTTCGTGTCGATTTTTGTGCCAGTGCACCATGTGCCAACGGTGGTATTTGTGAAGCCCTGGAAGCAGGCCATACGTGTATTTGTCCCGAGGGCTACTACGGTCCAGACTGCCGTTTTGCTGGCTATGGTTGTGAGTCGGACCCCTGTCAGAATGGTGGTGCATGCAGAGTGATTGACGGTGTAGGGTATCACTGTGACTGCCCTTCTGGAACAGCTGGTGCGCACTGTGAACTTGACACGAGAGACGAGTGTGCAAGTAGCCCCTGCCAACACGGTGGAACTTGTCAGAATCGTATAGGTGACTATGCATGCTATTGTCTGCGCACATGGACTGGGAAGAATTGTGAACTGTATGATCCATCGTTTCCTGGAGGCATTGGACGCCCTCCTCCAGCAGAGCCCACTGTCAGCACAATTGGCATTTACAGTGTTCAGGATCTCGATATGGATAGGCAGAGGCAGAAGTGCATTGAGAACGGCTGCAGGGAAAAAGCTGGAAACCATCATTGTGATGAAGAGTGCAATGTAGCTGCATGCAACTATGATGGCAATGATTGCTCTCTTGGAATAGATCCTTGGAAGAATTGCACAGCACCTATCGACTGTCGCAGAGTCTTTATGAATGGAGTCTGTGATGCCGTTTGCAATAATCCAATGTGCTTATTTGATGGAAGAGACTGCCAGAAATCACTTAATCCTTGCAAGTGAGTTCATGATACTTCAGTATAATATACAAGTACAAAGATTATTGTCGGACTATTTTTTTAAGTTATTTTGTCAATGAACTACATTTGTAAAGTTCTCAGATTTTTATGATGTTGTTTAATGTCAATTTCTTATTTTCAGCCCCATTTATGATGCTTATTGTCAGAAGCACTATGCAAATGGTCATTGCGATTATGGGTGCAACAATGAAGAGTGCAACTGGGATGGCCTAGATTGTGAAAATGAGCAACCATTATTGGCTGATGGTCTTATTTCCATTGTGGTCCTCATGGATATGCAGGTGTTCCGCTCAAATATTGTTGCTTTTTTGAGAGAGGTAAGTAAATACAAATATTATACTATTTCTGCATTATTATCTAAGATTCCTTATTAATATTTGCTGACTGTTGGTTATGGGAATGGAGAATCTTAAACCATTAACATATTCATTTGTATTATGTTGTTTTGATTGTTTGATGCTACAAAAAGTTAACTAGAACTCCTAGTGTACACATTAATAACTGCTTTATGATGTTCTTACTGTAATTGCGGAAACCCATTGTCTTTTCTGTAGATTGGCAATCAGCTGCGCACAACTCTTAGGGTGAAGAAGGATGAAGCAGGAAATGATATGATTTATCCGTGGAAACTAGAAAGTGATTCAGGTTCGAGCATTATGTTTGGTCGTGGAAGCTCTGGAGTGATAGCATATTTGGAAATGGACAATCGAAAATGTGCTTTGGAGAGTGCAGAATGCTTCCGCTCAGCAAATGAGGTACATATGTCATTTATTTTTAGAGTAAGAGTTACAAATTCAGTTTTACATACATATATTTCTTTTCAGTAAGTGATGCATTATGTTAATGAATTGTCCATCCATATTTCAGGCTGCACATTTCTTAGCTGGAACTGCAGCTAGGCACTCAATTTCTAAAACATTTCCAATTTATCAAGTTCGGGGTGTCGAGGGTCCAATTCCTGGTGACGAACCGAGCACAAATGTGAAGTACGTGTTCATCGGGGTAGTGATAGTGTTGCTTGCTGGGTTGCTCATAGGGGTTCTCGTTACTGCTCAACGGAAACGTGCCCAAGGCATTACTTGGTTCCCAGAAGGATTTTTACGAAGCAGCAGGTATAACACTTGAATTTATAGCTTTTCATTAGTTCACGTAAAGTTTAGTATCTACTGCATACAATATCTAAAATACACAATATCACTACATTCTCCACAGGAAAGGTTATTAATTTGAAGATCCTAGCTCTTTTTGAGCTTGTTTTTGTGATGAATACTTGCATAGAGTTACAACTCTCTATGTAATACATACACTCATATAGCTACAACATCAGCTTTAGAAAATGACAGAATTTACAACTGAGTGAAAATAAAAGCTATAAAACTATGACATACTATTTAATCAGATATAATGAAAATTTAATCAGATATATATGCACATTTATTGATATTGTACTTTTTATTAGATATGTATTTTAGTTATTAGTAATGGTAACGGTCAAAGCATGATCCACAGTAAAATGTCATTTGACAGCGGTCAGCGGCGGCGTTCCCGTCGCAGGGGCCCCGATGGTCAGGAAATGAGAAATCTGCACAAACAACCATCTGGAGGCTGTGTCGATGTCACCACTGGAGCTGTGCCCGGGGCACCAGTGGGTGTAGGAGCAGGTCCTGGGCAGGCAACACAGTGGTCTGATGATGAAGTGGACCTACACCCACCCAAAAGATTACGTGTTGGGACCTGTGAGGCTGGTTACGCATCAGATCACACTGCTGTCACAGAATATGAGGAGGGCGAAGCACGGACGTGGACACAACAACACCTTGAGGTGGCAGACATGAGACACAGGCCAGATCCAGCCATACTGACACCTCCTAGTTTGGTGAGTGTTGTTAAATTCCTAACAAAAAGAAGCAATTTTTTTACCTAGTATTCTCTTTTGTTTAATCACATATGTTAACTTTGTCGAGTGGGTGATCAGTTACTATTTATGATTATTATTTGTACTTGAACGATGTCACTGCTTCTTCTATGAAATGGTGTGTGTACACAAGAATATTATGTTACATCGTAGGTATTCGGAGTTTCCTTGCATTTAAAAACTTAAAGTACGAGTTTTCAGCTTGTGTGACAATTGAAGACTTTAATTCAGTTAATCTCGGCTCCTTCATTAAATGAAGTATCGCAGCATGAAGAGTGCTTGTTATTATTTGGTTGCCATAATTTTTTTATAATGCTCAAATGTGTTTTGCACCTGGTTTTCATAGTTGCATAAACTATTGTGTTGTCAGAGAAAGTCATTGTTAGCGGGATTTAAAACTTTTATTTAAATTATTTGACTAGAAGTTGGAATGTAATTTACACTGCAGATAATAATTGTTAAGATGAAGATTATTTAATATAGAAGTTTTGTAGCACTTGAGTTGTTAATGATTATGCTCTTTCATTGCCATAAAACACAGAGAGAGTAAATCTGTCTTCTTCACCACAGGAGGGTGGCCAAGATGTGGATGTACGGGGTCCGTGTGGAATGACTCCATTAATGGTAGCAGCAGTTCGTGGTGGAGGCATAGACACTGGCGAGGATGAGGATGATGATGGAAGTGCAGCAGCTGTCATTACCGATCTCGTGGCTCAAGGAGCTGAACTTAACGCCACAATGGACAAAACAGGAGAGACTTCTCTTCATTTAGCAGCCCGATATGCTAGAGCTGATGCTGCAAAACGTCTTTTGGATGCTGGTGCAGATGCAAACCTACAAGATAATACTGGTCGTACCCCACTACATGCTGCTGTTGCTGCAGATGCCATGGGAGTTTTCCAGGTACATACAATACTACATGTTACATAGGAAGTTTGATTCATTTTGTGAACACTGCTGCTATTTAATCTGTTAAAGGTGTGTGTCGTCGTAGAAAGGTGATGATATACTTTTAATATTGGATGGTACTAATGCCTATTTCTTCCATCTGATTTTCATGCTAGCATTAATTCAATTTGTTAATGTTATGTACAGAGTTACATGCAGTTTTACTTGTAATTTTAACTAGTGTAACTTTAAAACAGGTCATTATTCAGTTCAGTTCTACAACTGTAATACAGCAGGGAAATTGTTAATGCAAGTCTTAATTTTTGATAATTCTGATTTGTAGATATTGCTACGTAATCGAGCAACCAATCTAAATGCTCGAATGCATGACGGTACTACTCCACTAATTCTGGCTGCTCGTCTAGCGATTGAGGGCATGGTGGAGGATCTCATAAATGCCGATGCTGATATAAATGCTGCAGATAACTCTGGAAAAACTGCCCTTCATTGGGCTGCTGCTGTTAACAATACTGAAGCAGTAAATATACTGTTAGCACATGGTGCTAACAGGGATGCTCAAGATGACAAGGCAAGTTGAAATTGGCCCAACAGTTGTGCAATGTGCTATATATAATTAGATTCATGATAATACTGAGTATTCACTTAGCTGTTATTCTAATTTGGTATATCAGTTTATTTATGTGAGTGCATACATGTAATAAAATACAATTCCAGTGATACAACTTTTCCTCAAGAAATGCAAGTGAAACTTACTATTCTAAATGGATCTCTTGTATTTCTTTCAGGATGAGACACCATTGTTCCTTGCTGCTCGTGAAGGAAGTTACGAAGCTTGTAAAGCCCTACTGGACAACTTTGCTAACAGAGAAATCACGGATCATATGGACAGGTTGCCAAGAGATGTAGCAGGAGAGAGGTTGCACCATGATATTGTGAGATTACTTGATGAGCACGTTCCACGCAGCCCACAGATGGTTACTGTCATACCGAATGGGCCTATCATAGGTAAAAAGCAGAGTTAGCTATGTATTTACAATAAAATGATTTTAATTCAAACTCAAAATAATATGCAATTAAAATTAATCATTTATAGTAAATAGAAAGACATCAAAATCACTATTATTGCTGTCTGAAGGAAAATGGTTTGGAGCCTGTTGTTGTTTTAATTTCTAGTGAGTAAAGAGAATGAACAAAATTACAGATGTGCAAAAAACCTCTATTTCAAAGTATGCATCATTTAACTGCAAAGTGTAATACTCTCTTTTTTTTTCTATTTCATAACTTTTACTTGCAGATATGCTGTGATACAACTGTTCTTAACCATCTGAAAGTATTTATGAAAGGGGCAAAATGTTCTTCTTCTTAGTGTTACGTAAAACACATTCTCCTCTGCAGTACACATTGTGGCTAATGCTGTTCTCTGCAAGTCTTTTAATCTGGGAGAATTATCTGTCTGTCTGTCAGTATATCATAGTAGGTGTTTTATATCTGTTATTGAAGGAAATAATTGGGAGTTGTGTTGTTTAATGAGTTGGCAATAAGTT
The DNA here is from genome assembly GCF_021461395.2 of Schistocerca americana. Classification (NCBI taxonomy): domain Eukaryota; kingdom Metazoa; phylum Arthropoda; class Insecta; order Orthoptera; family Acrididae; genus Schistocerca; species Schistocerca americana. The sequence continues at coordinate 89,491,402 of NC_060130.1, forward strand.
TGGGCTGACTCTCCTTTTGTGTTAAGATAGTGCAAATTGCATCAAATTGAAAAAGTCTACAACATACTTTGTAAAAACTCCTGATACACAGTGTGCATACCTGGTGTTTGAGGTAGATGATGATATGCGTTATTATTCATTATTATTTTGCTAAACATAAATGCTCTAGTTTCTGCTATATTTTTTAAATAAAATATACAAAGCATGTGATTGCTCCATTTGTGTCGGTTATAGTGTTCTGTTAATCTTTTGCTGTGTTCTGCACATATTATTATTTTTTTTTTTTAAGTCTTTATGCTGTGACACTTTTGTCTTTCTTTGAGGTTTTTATAACACAAATAAGTCAGATTCCACAGGACTGCTTCATTAAAGCTACAACCAATTCCTTACCCCTTTTTCTACAACTGAACTAACACACTACCTCTAAGAAAGTGAAGTCTAGCATTACATCTCTCTTTCCTTTCGTAGTTTTTATATCTTTAAAGTTTTTATTTTGTTCAGTATTATAAAATCATTAAATATATCAATTTTGTGTTCTAGGTTCACCAAATCACCATCATCATCTGATTACTCACCCTACAGTAATAGGGGCTGGTACGAAACCGTCCAAATCTAAGAAACGTCCCAAGCCAGGAGCCAACGCAAACGGTCAGAATGCGGCAGGTGGCAGTTCACCGACCAGCCCCGATACAGACGGAGTGGCCGGAGTACGCCGAAAACCGAGTGTCAAGAAATCAGGGGGAAAGAAACCGCCAGTAGGCACTCAGCCTCAGAGTGTGGAAAGTGCGGCATCTTCGCTTTCCCCAGTCACTTCGCTGGAGTCCCCTCGCACGGTGGGCGGACCGGCAGGTGCCGCCGACGGTAGTGTTCCCAGTCCCTACGACGGTTCGGTCTACAGCAACGGCGGTCTCTCATTACCAAAGCAGCCTCCGGCCTACGAGGACTGCGTGAAGGGCACAGCCGGAGGACCTCTGCAGAGTCTGCGCGCACTCGGGCTGGAGCAGTACGGGTGCTACGGAGGGCTGTTCGACCCGACAGGTGCCAGCCAGCAGCAGCTGCAGCTGGCGACTCTGCAGGTCCACGCCCAAGCGCAGGCCCTTTCGCCGCCGTACAGCAACCAGCAGTCTCCACCGCACAGTGTGAGCTCACCCGCGGCGAGCTACGGCGGTTCACCTTCGCCGGCAAAATCGAGGCCGTCGCTACCTACCTCGCCGACACACATGGCTGCGCTGCGTGCGGCGACTCAACAGAAACACGGACTTACTGGCCAGCAACAGGCACAGGCTGTGGGCTTCGACTTTCCCGATTTGGCAGGTGCAGCTGTGGGTGCCGCGGGAGCTGGACCGGGTGCGGCTTTTGGTCTACAGCAACAGTACTACCACTACTTGACGCCCCCGTCACAGCACTCTGAAGCGACACCTCAGCACTATGTTCAGGCACCGGATAATTTCCCCACTCCGTCCCCAGAGTCTCCGGGCCACTGGTCGTCTTCGTCACCGCGCTCTGCATCTGACTGGTCGGAGGGCACGAGGAGTCCCGCCTATGCTACAGGAGCGCAACATCAGAAACAGGCTGAGGCAATCTACATATAGTTGGTAGAGACCTCCATTGAATGAAGTGTAGTGTTCTATGAAATGCACTTCCTGTTACTGGAGTGTAGAAATCTGAAGATTTGTGAACAGAGAAAAACTAAATTGTGTAGCTGGTCTTCAGAGAAATAAATTGGAACATGGTTTTTAATGTCCATTGCATTTCTTGTGCTGAACAGTAACATATTACCTGTACGAAATGAAGTTAGTGCGTCGTGACTGAGCGAGTTAAAGTATGTGCATCGGGCTCGAGCACAAAAAGTTTATCATGAAGGTAAATGAGAGAGTGTTTCTGATCGTCATTTGGTTTACAATACGTGTGCACAATAGCTCTCAGTGTGAAGTTAAGAGTCAGTAATTGCTATTGTGGATGTGCCTATTAGCATCAACTTTTACCCACCTATGGGCCACATTTTAACAATGGAACTGTCGCCCACTCACAGTAAGAGTGCTCTTGCCTGAAGGAGCTCTGTTATGAAAGTGGGAAGTACCACTGTGAATTTGAGCTTTCTAAACTTTGACAGTTGGAGCCAGCTATTTGAAACAAAGACAAGGAAAAAGGAAACTGTGTGTGATATTACATTTCTGGTAACACTGAACCTGTTTCAAATGGAAAAAGTGTTGTTGATGCCCTTGTGAGAAAATTGTTTGATGCCAAAAGACTTGCTGACTGATGTTGCTGGGGACAATTATTTTTTTGATATTTTTTTCTCTCAAGAAACAGAAAAGAGAACAGTTATGAGGGTAAAAAATACCTGGCAATTAGGACGTACTAAGTGTTGTACAAAAAGTGATTTCCCCTATTTTGGGCTTATTTTATTGACTCAACTTTGTACAAAAATGATGTCCCTTTTTTTGTGCTTATTTTATTAAATTGACATAGTGTACTCTATTTAATATTTTACACTGGTTAAGAAGAGGAAGTTCTTCAATCAGTTCAATTGGAGCAGTATCTATTCCTCCTCATTTTTATATGTACTTGTTTTCTCTCATTTGCTAACAGAAAATCTTGCTCATAAAGGATGACAAATGCCTTTTACCTTGCCATGCAGTGGTGCATCCAGATGTAAAATGTCTTTCATTCCATCATTATTTTTCTACAGCTTTATATGTGTATGAAAATTTGTAGCACATAAAGTACTTGGTCTTTTATAAAGATATATTTTTATAGTTTCCTAAGCATGTCTTGATTGTTGAGAGTTTGTGATTATAATGATGCGAAAATTTTAGTTGGTGACTGTCTGACATGTTTTATAGTAATGTAAAATAGGCTGAATATATTTAATTTTATAATTGTTTTTAATGTATGTTGTAAATAATGTGTTTATGTTATGTACAAAGCTACTGATGAAAGAATTAGTGAACAAATTGCCAGAATACAGTAGGCAGTTGAGTACTTAATTGTATTCTGGGTTGGTATGTGTATTATATGTTAAGACAGATGGCCTGAGAGTGGTTCAGATATTAGTGTTGTAGACTAAGACTTAGATTTCTATGATTGATCAACACTTTATGCTGAAAGATTCTAAGTGCCTTGAACACAAAAGGAGTGTATTGCAATGTTGCAATTTCTTTGAAGTGGTGTGTAATAATGTGCCTTAGTATGCAGTAATTCCATTTCCAAATTTCATTTGTAAACATATTTGAGAGCATCTGATAGAGTCAAACTGAGAGTTGGTCAGAGTGAACTATGTTTATATTGAAAACATTCCTCTTGTGAATGGAAATTACTGCACTCCTGTTTAGAATCTTAGGAAGTCAGCTGTTTCACACTGTAGATTATAATTATAATTTGATGCTACATCTGATGTTTCTCCTCTTTTTCTAAAATTTTTAAATGACATGCTAAACACCAGGGACCAAAGCACTCTTAAATGGATGCTGAAATATATGACAAAGGCGTTACTTGTTTTGAAAGCAGTTGCCAGTATTTTAAATTGTGTTCAACGCTACAGTATTATGTCATTTCACATTAATATTAAAAATTTTAGAAGATAACACGAGGAGGTTGTTTTTTTCCCAAATACAACAGTTTGAAACATTAAACTATTCATACTCCATCAGTGGGTGCATAGTATGGTATTTGCTGTGAATCACTGGATGATATTCTGTATACATGCTGAATTCCACAGACTTTCACTATAATACATTAAAAAGTGGCTCTCTTTGCCTGTTAGCTTCGTGACCCTGTGGTAGCAAATGAATTTAGGAAGTGGTATTTGCTATTGTAATTTGGTTAATAAAAACATTTATTCTTGATGGATGTTAAATAATTTATGTCTGTATCCATTTGGTATACAGTGTTATTACTAATTTCCCTACAATTTTTGTGGCAGAACTTATTATGTGATGAGAGGTATTTACGATATGGAACAGAATGCTGAACTGATTGCAAGGAAGTGCTCATCCAGTTTATGGTGCAAGTCCCTTGCGTTATAATTTGTTACGATGATGCCTTGGTCCACTTCTAATAGGTTTTAGATTGAATGAAACCACCTTACAAATTGCTACAGATGCATGTGGTACACGATATCCTTTCATAGGCTCATTTTGAATTAATCATCACTTTTCCTAAAAGCCTTACTGGCTTTTAAAATATGTTCTGTTTCACTGTGGCATTAATTCTGTTGTGTCTTAATGTCCCTCAGTTCTTTCACGTAGCCTAGGATTGGTTTCCTGATTCTTAGTGTTCACATTCAGAGTTCAACACACTAGGAGAAATGGCTTTAGAAAATGCAGGTCATTTTGAGAGAGACCATGTGAACATAATTGTCAACAGCAATTGAAAACATCAGAATAGTAATTATTGATAACCATGTACCCATAACTAAGATTTTCAGTGATCTATTACTCTTTCATTTCCATTGTTGTAATTAATGATATTAAAGTGTATGCAGGTCCTGTAGGGTTGTGAAAGGTAGATATGTAAAGTATGGTGACCTGTGTATTGAAGTTCCCAACGTATAAGAAAGTTTTGCTATCTTTTGATTTTTTGTAGATTTGACAGTAAAATTTCCATGACACCTGAAAGTTGTTCTTTGAATTGACTTACAATTTCTGAAGACTGTCAGTGTTTTAATTTTTAGTATATTTGTTACAAGGCCATTAGATAGTTTATTAGTGTATAATAATAATGATACAACAATTGCAATGATTCATTTACACATTTCACTACTATTCTTATACAGAATAAGTCCATATTTGCACCATCACTCATGACAATTTTTTTAATGTGTAGAGAAGCAACAGTGTCTGCTTTGGGCATTTTGGCCATTTATGTCAATATTTCTCAAAACATGCACTTGATAACGTTTTCCTCATGCTAAATACTTCAGTAGCTACTTGTCAATTGCTGACTACTCGTTTCTCTGCTGTTATGAGTGGAGAGGAGTTTTGATTGTATGGTTACCCTTGTAAAATATTGAACAGAGCAATGACTTAGTGATCTGTGTATTACTCTACACCACTTTGTAGTGTATGGAAAGGGATTTTATGGACTATCTTAACTACAAAATTTTCGGCGTCATTTCCTACCTGTACAGTTTTTTAGATAAACTTCCTTTAAATGTCAGTTCAGTATTTATGAGGAACTCTTTCTTAATGCACACAGTATATCTACCAATTTAAAATCTCAGGGAATAAAATTTGAACAAGACATTACAGAGAAGTATTGTGTTGTGAGGAAGTGCTAGCAGAACAGACAGATTTATTTCGTTTTGAAAGGTGCATAATTGTTTATTATGTTTGGGTCATGACAGATTTCAGTGCCTTTTTTATTTTAATTTTGAAGATCACAAATTAAATTTTTATCTTTCAATCTGTTGAACAATTAAACAAAACCTGTAGTTTGTATTGCTTCTTCAGATTCATGGTGACAGGCTTTTTTTTATCTTCCAATCATTATTTTTTAACAACTTGGTTTTCTCTGCACAGTAACTTCTTCATTGATTTTAGTTTTGAATGTATTATGTAAATATTTCCTAATAACTGCTTGGTTCCAGTACACTGTCCATCTCATAGGTTTACAGATTTATATGAAATGGTTATTGTGAAATGTGCCTTATGAACAGTTTCTACTGGAACAAACAGATATACAATACACTAAAGTTTCTGAACATTTTATCTCAGACAAATTGGAAGACAGAGCATTCAGTAAGGTACCTGATCATCTGGAAATGCTGTGAGCTCGTTTTTTGTGTACATTTTCATTTTTAGGCAGAGAATATGACACACCAGCTTCACTACAGATTTATTGTTCACAGTTGTACCTTTTGACATTTGTGGATGGTTCAATTATGTACTATTTAAATTTTGCAAAGAATACTTTCATAACCGTTGCTGTTTGTTCACATGAAACCACTTTTCACTTCTCCATGTTGACTTTTTTGGACATGGATATTACAGTCTTATAAATAAATAATACATATCACAGAAAACCGTTGTCAGTGTTTAGCAGTGACTGATGCTTTATTTTTCCGTGACTGATGCTTTATTTTTCCTGTGGTGTGTAAATTTTTAATGTGAATTTAAAATATTTATATTTCTGGAGTATCAGTAAATAAATGAAGCTCATTTTTTCTGTAGTGTATTTTACATGTTTGAGAATCTCATTTTATTTGTAAATAATTTCTGAATTGTTATGATACAAGGAGTAGCTTTGTAGTTGTAATATATTTCCTTAAATAAATATGGTTTAAGTAAATAAATGAAATACTGTAGTTATTGAGTTGATTTGCTGTGACTTTTCTTTCTTTCTTTATCTTTATCCTTCCACAGTATGTCAGCTTGGATATATTTTAGCTAACATTTTTGACACTTTTTTATGTTACAACATTTTCAGAAATTTGTCTGTGCAATAGGAGGAGTTGTGAAGGAAATATGATTTCAGTCTGTGTTTTACGTTAATTTGATTATCTACTAAAATCTTTGCATAACTGGGCAGACAGTCAAAGACATTTATGGCTGAATACCTCCCTCCTTTCCTTGCTGCTCTAAGACTGTCAGGGTGACAATAGAATACTTCAGGCATTGTGCAGCAGCACACACAATTGTTCAGATGTTGCAGAAACATATCTCATTAATGAAATTCTGTAATAAGGTTGTTTGGTTGTTAGATCTCCGTACTCAAGGTAACAAAGTTAATTAACGAGTATTGGTGTAGCTGTAAATTTCATGATACTACACATGACCACTAGCATTCCCCCATGTGAAGGATTCCATAGGACGTTTCTGTGGCATACAACCATAAATTATACAGTTGCTGAAGATGAGAATGTAGCCAAATACTGGTCTGGATAAAATAAAAATAAGCAATAAAAGAAGCATCCTTGTCTATGTATATACAAACAGTGTCATTCATTAACTTCATACAATCTGCAGAACACTGTGAATACAAAACTGCTGTAGCATTTGACATGATCATTCACAGTTTGCCTGAAAATACAAAGTAATTAATTACTGAGAAACCTCACATATGTGTAAATAAAAAAGTAGGATGTAAGATTTTTTTCCTGTGAATAAGCAAAAATCTGTTAATATAAAGAATACTACCTTAATTCGCCCCTGCCCCCCTCCCATTATTTATATTGCGTGTCATTTCTCAGTGATAATTTGGGGTGTGAATTTTATAACACATTCGGCAATGAAAAATATGTATTTCCAGGTAATACATGTCCACAGTTGATATTTTGTAGTATGGTTTAGTAAACTGTAAATCATCATAGCTCTTACAAAATTCTCGATAAATATAATTGTTGGACAGTTTCTAAGCAGTGTATTAAATGAACAATGTACCCTTCTGCCATCTACAATGGGTAAATGTATAAGGAAAATTGCATCTGTAATTCTGCATCAGCCCGGAAATGAATAAGAGCAACCATTATCAATATGGCATTTTGTCAACATTATTACAGAATTCCAATAATTCTGGAATATATTGGAAGTATATTTACACACATTCATAGAATTATTGAAAACTGCAGCACTTTCCAAACTATCACGGTGCAGATTACCCAATTTGTGGGTTATCCGTGCATAGACACAATTTTTGAAAACATAAAAAATTTTGAAAAAAAGAATATTTTTTAGAACAATTTGTCTAAAAGTAAGAAATAAAATCGAATAGAGAAATGGTTTATGTGCCTTTGAATGCTGCTTGAAATCATGTATAGCAGTTGTCCTCTATACCTTTTTGAAATTATAAGTTCAACATTGATCTTTAAATTCTTGCTCATTTGCTGTACGTGATATTAAGCATTCGGAAGTGCATCAAATTTTTCTCAAATCTGTTTTATTTCTTACTTTTAGGATAATCATGCCACAAAACATTAGACTTGAAAAGAGTCCTCAATTTTTTGTTCAGAAAGCTTGAAATATATTTTATTTTTGACACTTCATTTGCTTTAGTAGCATATTCAGTTTTCAAGTTATTTTTAATTTAGTACTCTGTTCAAGGGAAGACATTTAGATAATTAAGTTTCATAACAATGTAACTTTTTATGTGCAAAATAGCTAGATCTTGAAAAGAATTCTTCTTTGACACTTCATTTGCCTTTAAAGCATTTGCTGTTCTTCGTAGGTCCTAAATTAAGTAATTGATTGAAACAAGGGCATTTAAAAAATAAAAAATCAGTAAGGCTTGAAGAGATGATCTTTTTAGCACTTCATTTGCTTTCTTAGCATCTTCTGTTGTCAAAAGTCCTAAATTTAGTACCTGCTTTGAAGAAAGCCATTTTCACAGTTAAACATCACACCAATGCAACTTTTTATGTGCAATATATCTAACCAACTGAGCTATCCGAACATGATGTACATACTGGAGCATGACATACAATCCAGTCACAGCTTTATTTCCACCAGTATCTCATCTCCCACCTTCCAAACTTCACAGCACTACTACTGCATAACTTGAGAGACTAGGACTTCTGCAAGAAATGATATTGTGGAGACATTGCTTAGCCACAGCCTCAGGGATTGCTCCCAGAATGAATTTTCACTCTGCAGCAGTGTGTGCACTGGTGTGAAACTTCCTGACAGATTAAAACTGTATGCCTGACCAGGCCTCGAGCGTGGGTCCTCTGCCTTCACAGGCAAGGTGTTCCACCAAGATGAGGTACTGGTGGAAGTACAGTAGTGAGGATGGGTCGTGCTTGGGTAGTTTTTCTTAATTAAATTAATCAAACATTTGACAAAAAATGAACTGTGATATATTCTGTTGTAATCAGAATGAATATTTTTGTTTAGAATACACTACTATGCATGTGATACATCAGTAGAACGAAAAACCATTCCCAGTTGCACAATTTTATTTTTTATTCATTCAGTGACTAGTTTCAGGCAGTTGTATGCACTGTAATTGTTTATTGCACATTTGTGACATCTTCAGAAACGCCATTTTCGACTTAGTTATGATGATTTGAAAATGGATCTCAGCCCAAAACTAGTCATCGAATGAATAATAAGTAAAAATTTGCAACTTGGGCTAGTTTTTTGTTCTACTGATTAATCGAAGTTGCTGACCCAAGCTACTCCAGCATGCTGGAAGTTCATAAACATGTGATACATGTTTTACTGCCAGAAGATAATGGAGGCCCCAATTCCACCATCGGACACCCCTGAAATATTTTTCTGTTGTTTGTCATTTCATTTTCAGGTAAATGCAGGGACTTCATCCCTGTAACATGTCTGCAGCTGATTTCATGTCTATATGCTTGCTATCCTTTTGCCCCGGAGTTAAAGGTTTGTAATTTTATTATTTTCCACTCGTTAAAGCCAATAGGAAAAGAAAGTGATTTAGTTTTCTTCTGGGATAGTTATTTATAGAATGCATGGTCTGAGCTGGTATTAATCCATTGTTGATCATGCTTTTCAAGCTGCTGACAGAACTTGATAATACGTGAACTTTTAAAGTGGATCAGTTTCTAGCATGGTGTAATAACCAATACCACATTGCTTGTTGTTCCTGAAGTTACAGATGGTGTACATGTGGAAGGAAAATTACAGATAAACAACAAACATGTTCTAATGACTGAAAAAGAAAAAAATACAAGTGATAGATTAGTTAGGAAAGGGTGAATATGCAAAAACTTTTTCGGGTTTAGGGGACAGGCACAGCATGGGAGGCTTAAGAAAAATGAAGAGAAGCTGTAAAATTTTGCAACTGAAACTGACAGCCAAACCATCCTGATAAAATGTGTATTTGGGATTATCCATGTCTTTTTGGTTATCTGTGCACTTCTGTGTCCACATTAATCAGTATAATAGGGATCTTCCTATACGTTAATTAAATATATCGTTCATTGGATGTCAATTTACATGTCATGGTATATCCTGTGATCTCAGAAAGGCGTTTGGCTGTGTAGATCAGAATATCTTTTTAAGTAAATTAAAATATTATGGAAATGTCATAAAATGGTTGAAATCATACCTCTGTCAGAGGAAACAAAGAGTTCAGTGGGAAGGAGCCCTGTATCAAGCTGTCTGTTATTAGAGAACTGTAGATGAGTGGCTGAGATGTACTCTTTACTTGTCTGTGTGCACTTGGGTGGAGGAGGTTGAAAAACAAATCTTGAGGAGTGAGTGCCACTTTCGCAGCTTCACCATGTTAATGCAGGACTCGTTTGTTAGTTATCATCCAGATGGTAACTAATTACATATTGTGTTCCGCAAGGTCTCATCATTTAGCCCAGTCAATGAAGGCTAAGAAAGGTCAAATAGGAGGAAAAATTCATGTAGTTACAAGTTTTTGTACAGTGGTAGAAGGGAGTGTCATGAATAGCAAACTAAAATTCTCCACTGTTGCTGGTGTGAGCATTGGGTTTGGGGGAAGGTGTCAGTTAGAGGTCACTTGTTTACGTTTTTATTGAATAACTCAAAATTCATGGCTTTTAGTGAAAAGTTATCCCTGAATGAAACTAAATTAAATTTAATTTCCTACAAAAAAAGGGTCCTGTTCCTTTTTTACTCTAGGACTAATGTTTTCACATTGCAGGGGATAGAAAAATTGCAAATCATTAGAAATAGTATTTCAGTGGTATAAAATTACTGTTTACTCTTAAATGAAGTGGGTTAAGAACAAATATCAACTGTGTATGCCACATCTAAGTGCAGCAGAGCCATATTGTGGTATAAATTGTGTTGTGGGGCATCTAACATGGTTGAGGGAGTGGGATGGAGGGTGGGGTGGGGGGGGGGGGGGGGGGGGGGGTGGGGGCTGAGGTGGGTGGTTGAAATGCAAGGTAAGGTAGGTCACTTGAGGTCATGCACTTTCCTCCTGTATATGTCACAGACTGAAGAGTGAGCAGGTGGTTTCCCACTCTACCAACCCCACTGTGTCACAGAAAGCAACTACAAGTCATTTCACACAGTTATACTGACCCTTCTCAGTGTGCCTTACCAGTCACTAATGATGCAGTATATAGATGTGTCCAGGGGGTGTTTTATTTTCTACAAAGTGCATTAACACTGCCTGAAATATGGATATGAGGACTAATAATAGTAACACAAGAATCACATATCAACAGACTCTACAAAAATCTATGCACATTATTCTACATTGCTAAAGGGGACACTGATTCTTAGTCATCCTATATGGCAACTGGAGCATTCTTTCAAGAAAGGTAACTTCACTCACCACGAGTGCTGCTCGCTTGCATTTTGTAGACAGACTATACCTCCTCAGCACTGGCTGTCCAAATCTCTTGTGTTAAGTAGACAAAACAACATAACTGAGTTTGAATTTACATAGTGGAGTTATTTTCAGTTTATTAAATGCGTACTCACTTGCAATTGTTAAGTGAGCTATTATGTAACAAAGCTCAACAGCTGGAGCTGTCAACTGTCTCCCACACTGAAGAGCCTGTCCCAAGTATAACAAGCTGTCAAAATGTATTCGACCAAGTCAATTTCGTTGTCTTCAATATCGCTGGCTGGAATATTTTACGCAGTATGTGGGGTATCGAGCCTCAGCTATCCCAACACCTAAAGAGGCCCAGAAGCTTAAATTGTCTCCAAATGCAATAGAATTTGGTCACCTGGGTGCTATGAAACTTCAGATATTTCAACATAAGTCAAGAAATGCAGTACAACAGATTGCTGCTCTAGGCTTGAACACAATCAGTCCTGTATCATCAGACATATTCACACCCATCTTGAAAGATATACTGTGGATGTGTGATAAATGGCTTCTTTCAGTGCAGCACAATCTATAAGCACCAACGATTTCTGGATGAAAAAGATTTATACAGTCTACTAATGACAGAATTTATGGTGAGAGAAGTGTAGTAACTGCCTGGGCATTCATTAATTTACTAGCAAGTGACTGCAATAAGGTTAGGTAGTTCTACAATACTGCCAACATTAGACAGCAGCAAGGTGTCCCATTTACCAATCCAGTCCCTTTCCCAGCAACACTACAAAGATCACTGACAACTGTCAGTAAATGCTCCGATAGTATAGTCTGCCTGTAAACTGAAAAGTGAGCACCATTCTTGGTGGGGGAAGTTACCTTTCTTGGAAGAACAGTACAGTTGCCACACAGGATGACTAAGAATCAGCTTCTCCTCTAGTAGTGTAGAAGAGTGTACAGATATTTACATAAATTCTGTGCCTGTGCATTTCTTACATTAGTATTATTAGTAACTGATATCTGTACCCCCATATAATATTAACACATTTTTTGGAAAATAAAAACCTCTGGCACATCTGCGCACTGCATACCAGTAATTCATAAGGCGCATTGCGGAGGGTCAGTATAACTTTGTGAAACAACCTGTATTTACTTCTTGTGATGTAGTGGGGCAGACAGAGTGGAAAATCGTCTGTTCACTCTTCAGTTTGCAGCTCTATGAAGGAGGAATTGCCTGACCACAATCCTGTACCCTCCCTTCCCTTGCACTTCTACCATCCACCACCACCTCATCTATCATGTTACAGCCCCATAACACAATTTATCCCGTAATACAGCTCTACTGCACTTAGATGTGGTACACACTTTTAAAACTTGTTCTCAACATACTTCATTTAACAATAAACATTAATTTTATACCACTGAAATACTATTTTTTATAATTTGTAGTTTTTCCACCCCTTGCAACATGGAAGCAGTTAGTCCTACAAGGAAAAGGAAAGGACTTCTTTGTTGGAGATGTAATGTAGGTCGGTTTTTACTTGGAAAGTTTGACCAGAAGCAGCAATTTTAAAGTTTTTCAAGAAAATCATATAAAAGTGACATTCAAATGCAAACAACCTCCTCGACCCCCCCCCCCCCCCCCCCCCCCCCCACACACAGAGCTGTGGGGATATTTAGTATGTTGTTCATGACACTCCCTCATGCCACAGTACGAAAATTTGCAACTACACAAACTTTTCCCCTAATTTTACTTCACTGACTGGACTATTTAGGACCTCGCTCCTTCTTGTTTGTATACGTTCCCACATATATTGTACTGTATCCCAGTATGGGGTGGTGCAGCAGATGTACATGTACAAAGAATCTTAAAACTTCAAAAGAAAGCCATTAATCTAACGCCTCGGGAATCCTGCAACAACAAATTCAAGAAATTTAAAATATTAACTATACCAAGTTTGCACATGTGTGACAAATACTTCTTCTAATGGTAAATTGTACAGCACCTCTAAGCAGAGACTTTCATGACCACAACACAAGAACCAGAGAAAATTACCACATCTGTGGCAGAAGATTGAAAATGACAGACATGGACCTCATATATTATAACAGACTCCCATCTAGCATCAAGAGTATAAAGGAACTTGAGCACCTTCAAAAGAAAACTCGAGGAACACCTTATCTCTGGGTGCTGGAATAAGGTGAAACAGTACTTGTTGGCAAATCCATAGGACAAATGTAAGTTGGAATGTCAAATTTCCCTGAAAGACGGAAAAGGAAAACAAAGTGTACTGGTGCAATTACAGCAGAAAACATAGTACAGGCAAAAATGTAGCGTTACAACAATATATAAATGTCCTACTATTTCTATGCAGTGAGTTTAACATAGATGAACTAAAAAAATTAGTTTTACTGTTCCATAAATCAGGGCAAGCTATCATATCTCACCAAGTAAAAATATTATTAGTAAACATGACTACAGAATTATTTCATGTATCGAATGACAAATTTCCAAGAAATTTGTTTATTTCTGTATAAATTTGCAATGTACCATGTCTAAAATCATTGTAAAACTGATCGATGGTCAAAAAATAAACTAACTTTATTAATGACCTTCATGGTCATTAATAAATGATTTCTAGCCAACACTTTCTCAATGAAATTTAAAAAGTCACACTGCAGTTCAGTATTTGTAATAGATTTTTTGCCCATGACAAGAAGATAGAAGAGGTTGACAGTGTTAAATTCTTCTCTCTTCTTTCTGTGAGTTTTCTACCCCATGCTGCATCTCTCACATCCAAGTTTCCATCTCCTATCTTGCCATTCTTCTTCTTGCATGGCTCTTTCCTGCATCGCACACCTTGCCCCATCATTCCAATGTAGCCGGGGTCTTCCTCATTTTCTGTGTCATGGAGGTCTCCAGTGCCATATTTTAGAAGGCCCTCTCTCCTCTGGCATTCTTCCAAGATGTCCATACCGTGGTAGCCATTTATTTTCAGTAGTGTCTAAAATCTCGTTTATAGCTCCCATCTGTTCTCATAGTGCTTCATTTCTTATTTTTTCTCTTCTTCTTACTTCACAACTTCATCTCCAAAACTCCATTTGCATTCCCTTTGATTTCACTTCATTGAGTCTGGAGACTTCCCACAGTTCACACGATTAATTGAAACCATATTCTTTTACATCCTCTTATCTATAGTCCATTTTTCATCCTGAAACAAATCCTTCCTTTTATCTCTATCCTAAGATAAAATGAACTCTGGCATATGTCTAAGTAAGGAATACTTTAGAAGCTTTTCATTCTTTTATTTTGTACTTCTGCACTCCAATCCATTTCTGGATCCCTCCCACCTTCCTGCTGCCCCTCCCTTGACATTTGCAACCACATCTACATGAATACTCTGCAATTCACAATTAAGTGCTTGGCAGAAGGTTTTTTGAACCACTGACATGTTATTTCTCTACTGTTTCATTCTCAAAAAGCGTGTGGAAATAATGAACAACTAAACCATACTGTGCAAGAACTGATGTCTCTTATCACAATGGTCATGTCTCCTAGGTACATCAGGATAAACAAACCTGGGAACATTTGTGCTGCCATTCTCTGTATACATTCAGTATCCCTTGCTAGTCCTATTTGGTATGGATCCCACATACTTGAGCAGTATTCTAGAACCAGCTGCATGAGTGATTTGTAAGCAATCTCGTTTGTAGATTGATTGCAGTTCCCCAGTATTCTACCAATATAATGAAGTCTACCACGTGCTTTACCCATGACTGAACCTATGTGATCATTCCATTTCACATCTGTACAAAGTGTTACACCCAGGTATTTGTATGAGCTGGCTGATTCCAACAGTGACTCATTGATACTGTAGTCATAGGATACTATGTTTTTTCATCTTGTGAAGTGCAATATTTTACATTTCTGAACATTTAGAGCAAGTTGAAAATCTCTGCATCACTTTGAAATCTTATCAAGATCTGACGAATATTTATGCAGCTTCTTTCAGGTAGTACCTCATTATAGATAACTGCAAAAATCCTGGTTGTACTGTTAATGTTGTCATTAATCTAAAATATGAGCAGCAAGGGTCCCAACACACTTCCCTAGGCCACACCCAAAGTTACTTCTCCGTCTGATGACGACTCTCCATCCAAGATAACATGCAGTGTCCTCCCTACCAAAAAGTCCTCAATCCTGTCACAAAATCATCGCACTTTTGACAATACATGTAGGTACAGTACTGAGTCAAATGGTTTCCAGAAATCGAAAAATACTGCATTTACCTGGTTGCCTTGATGCAAAGCTTTCAGTATGTCAGTTCTGAGAGCTCTTGCTATTGATATTATTTGATAAAAATATTTCGTATTACGAGGGTAAGTCAGTTATTATCTGCAAAATAGTTATAAAATTTTATGGTAATCAAATAGGAAACTTGAAAGAACATCATTTTTTGGCATAGTCTCCTTGCATTTCAATGCACTTGTTCCATCATTGTACAAGCTTCCTGATGCCCTCATAAAAGAAGGTTCTGGGATGAGCTGTGAGCCAGGGATGCACTGCTTCTTTCACTCTTTCCGAGGCAAATCAACATCCCCTTAATGCCTATTTGAGTGGACCAAACAAGTGATAGTCAGAAGGGTCAAGATCAGGACTATATGGAGGATGAGCCAGTACTTCAAATTTGAGTTTCTGTAGCGTTTCAGCAGTGTGGGCAGCAGTATGTGGACGGGCATTTTCGTGCAACAACACAACATTTTTTGACAGCAATCCTCATCATTTGCTTCAAATTGCAGGCTTTAGCCTCTCACTGTAATGTACACTGTTTATTGTTGTGCACCTTTCCCTATAATGTTCCAGTACTGGACCTCGTGCATCCCAAAAAACTGTAAGCATCAGTTTTCCTGCGGAAAGTCGGGTCTTGAACTTTTTCTTGCATGGTGAATTTGGATGTTTCCATTCCATGCTCTGCAATTTGCTCTCTGACTCGTAATGATGGATGCATGTTTCATCACCAGTAATGATCCTGTCTAAGAAGTTGTCTCCTTCATTACCATAGTGATCCAAATGTATTTTGCAGATGTCCAAGTGTGTTTGTTTACACAACTGTGTGTGTTGTTGTGGGATCCATCTTGCACAAACTTCATGAAACCCAAGTCTGTTTTGGATGATTTCATAGGCAGAACCATGAATAATTTGCAGACGATGTGCCACTTCGTCAATAGTTAATTGTCTGTCCAAGAGAATCATTTGACATGAACACTCAATGGTTTCCTCATTTGTGTAAATGGTCGTCCAGCTCCTTTATCACGCATAACACTTGTGGGGCCATTTCAGAATTTTTCAATCCATTCGTAGACATTCCGTACTGTACTGAAAGTCTTTGATGAATTTTGGCCCCTGATACGTCTTCTGACCACAAAAAAATGGATCACTGAACGTTGCTCTTCTTTTGTTCAAATAGACAGCGGAGCAGCCATGATTAACAGCACGGCAGTGAAAACAAAACTAACCTAGCAGCTTGAAAATTGCAAAGATATAACTACAAATAAACAAAGCATGTGTCATCAACATAAAATGACAGTACTACCAAAATAAACAAAAATATAACTAAATTGTGGATAATAATTGACTTACCCTCGTATTTGCAGAGCATTGATCATCCTGGAAGAGACTCTTCTGTGATATTTAGCTATAGAATTTCTCATCAGATACCTCTGCACCTGAAGCCATTTGCTGAAGGGGGAATTTATTAAAGAATGCCTTGTAATAGCGGGGGAAGAGCTGTGCCCACAACTCGTTTCACAGTTGCGCAGTCCACGTCAATTTCTGGACCCACTGTAATGCGACGAATTTTGGAATTGTCAGAAGCTTTGGAGGTTCAGCTGACAATGAATATTAAAGACAGTGTTACATTTTATTTGTCCATAGGTGATTACCAAACAAGGTGGCACAGTGGTTAGCATACTGGACTCGCATTCAGGAGAGCAACGGTTCATTCCCGCGTCTGGCCATCTTGATTTAGGTTTTCCACGATTTCCCTAGATTGCTTCAGGCACAGGTTCCTTTGACAGGGCACCTCTCTGTTTGGTCTCTTCCCCCCAAATCAATTCAATTTAGATGACTCTCTTAACTTGTCAGACACAGGACAGCTGGTAATTTTCATTAGGACAGTAAACAAATCCTGTTGGAGAACTCGACAACAGGTCTAGACATGTTTGATGCACTTGAAGCAGTTATGGAGACACTTGGTCTGCCTTGGGAATTACTAACTTCTGTAACGACAGACGATGCTCCAGCTATGACTGGTGAAATCAGTGGCTCAGTAGGGTGCGTCCAGAGAAAAATGAAGAATTATGATTTCCTGGTTGTCCCTATACATTGCTTGATTCATCAACAACATTTGTGTTCCAAAAGCATAAAATTGAATAATGTAATGAGCTTAGTTGTGAAAATCACTAACTCTATTCTATTCGAGCAAAAGGATTCACTCATTGCTTGTTCAAAGCATTTCTGGACGATGTTCATTATGAATATGGAGATTTACATTACCACTGTGAGGTTCACTGTCTCAGTCATGCTAAAGTTCTGGAGCGTTTCATGAAAATGCATCAAGAAATATCGTTGTTCATGGAAATGAAGGGAGAAACTGTTCCTGAACTGTCGGATGATAGATGGAGTTGTGATTTAGCCTTTTAAACTGATGTGAAAGGGCATCTCCGTGACTTGCGTGTGTCACTTTGTCAGAGGGATATTCTCATCATCCATTTCTGTGACAAAATAAAGGCATTCAAGATGAAACTGTCGATCTGGGAAAGGCAGCTGGAGGCTAGAAACATCTCTTAGTTTCTGAAACTGCCAGCATTAACAAACATTGCCATTGCTGCAGATTGTGGAGAGTATTCAGATCTTTTAAGAAAATTGTGTACTGAATTTGAAACAAGATTCACTGATATTTCGCACATGGAAACAGATTAAGGAATTTTTGCTACTCCGTAGTCTGTGGACATCGACTGTGTAAACCATCCTCTCCAAATGGAAATCGTAGATCTTCTGTGTGTTTCAGAACTGACAGGTAGATATCAGAGCAGAAACACTTCAAGTGACTTTTACAAACATTTGTCACAGAAGCGTTACCTGAAGCTTCATAGACATGCAGCACGGATGCTTAGTCTGTTCGTATCAATGTAAAATTGTGAGCAGTTTTTTTCACTAATGATCTGTCAAAACATGACTGAGATGTTGCATATTAGGTTATCATCTGAAATGTGTTTTGAGACTGAGCTATGCTGAATCAGTTATTCTCAACATTGAAGCTCTTACGCAAAGAAAAGTAAATAAATGTAAAAAGCAGCAATAGAAAACTGTAGTGGATTATTTTTGTAAATTTTCTTTGTTATTTGGTGCCCTAATGTTGTCTTCCAGTTTGCCGTAATCCATTAGCTTTCGTATTTAGTATGTATTTAAATTCATTTTGTCTTTCTTTATTTACTGGTGATGTTTTCTCGAATTCAAAAAACTGTTTGATATAAGACTATCATAATAATCCTCTCTTTAAATGTTCAACTGTTTAATTAGAACTGTAGTTCCTTTTTAAGGTTCCTGTAGTTTGCATACCCCAATTACTCACTAGAGTATTGATTTATTTGCGACTCAACAATAAGCCAGCTTTGCACATTGCCACATGGCTGTTACTGTCAAGTGAGCACGCAAGCACTCCCACTTGCAGAACTCCAATGGAGCCAGAGCAAAGAGCGGACTCACGCTGCACATAGAGCAGTCCCTTCAATGAGCATGACATGTAATCTCGATATAGGACTGACAACCGTGACACCTCCATAATTTGTGCTGTCATCCTTGCTTCCCTATTTAAGTATGTTTGTGGTGCACCCTTCTTTGAACTTAACAGGGCTTTCCTCTCCACTCATACGGAGATTAAATAGCTTTGCGAGATGTTCAAATTACACATTTAGCCCACCCTTCAACAACTCCATATATACAGCTCCAGGTCCTGATGCTTCACCATTTTTGAATTGTTTAACTGTATCCTTTACTTCCAATATTGTTAGCTCCTGGATTTCTGTGTTATGTTCATTGCCTGCAAAGAAGAATATATCTTGAAACTGGGATCTATCTTCTTTAAACAGTTCTTCATAGTATTTCCACCATCTATCTAGACTTATCAGCTGCAAGTTTGTACTACGTCTGTCATTTGTTCTTAGCTGATTTATCACCTTCCATGCTTCTTTGAACTCGCCAAGCAATTATTAATTTCTTCACATTTTAAGTCCCACATAGCACTATTTGCTCTAATTACTGTTTTCTTAGCCTCTCCAGTCAGTCTTACATACCTACTTGTGTCATCAATCTTATTGCTCTTAAGCCATCTGTTACAGGCCTCCATTTTCTCCTTCACCATCACTTTCAAATTTGGCAGAAGTGTTCTCGACTACTCTGAGACTTTCAAAGGCAGCTTTATGAATAGCTCTCACAAGTGTCTTATACAGTACTTCCTCTGCTGTATCATCAGCGCGATGTAGCTTCCCAGTCAATCTAAGCTTGTGTAAGATGGTAATTGAATGCTACTGCAGTAAACATAACTTCTACTTCTACATCTACATATACAGGGTGAGTCACCTAACGTTACCGCTGGATATATTTCATAAACCACATCAAATACTGACGACCTGATTCCACAGACCGAACGTGACGAGAGGGGCTAGTGTAATTGTTTAATACAAACCATACAAAAATGCACGGAAGTATGTTTTTTAACACAAACCTACATTTTTTAAAATGGAACCCTATTAGTTTTGTTAGCACATCTGAACATATAAACAAATACGTAATCAGTGCCATTTGTTGCATTGTAAAATGTTAATTACATCCGGAGATATTGTAACCTAAAGTTGACGCTTGAAACCTCCGACGTTCAGTTGCGTGTTGTAACAAACACGGGCCACGGTCGGCGAGCAGCATCTGCAGGGACATGTTTATGATGACGACCGTGTTTACGAGTGTGGCTGTAGTGCACTGTTGTGGTTTGGTCTAGCTGTCGCAGTGTCCGCATGTAGCGCTTGCTGCTATTGTTATTCTGCATTCGTCTCCGCATGCAGACCAACTGTAGTACACCGTGTTACCAGACGTTTGTGATAGTGTAGTGTTGTAGGAACTGTGACCATGGTGTATTTGAACTCTGAAAAGGCGGAGATGATACTCGTCTATGGGGAGTGTCGACGAAATGCAGCTGAAGCCTGCAGGGTGTATGCAGAACGGTACCCAGACAGAGAGCATCCAACATGCCGCACATTGCAAAACATCTACCGCCAACTGCATGCAACAGGTATGGTCGTAGCACGCAAACGGGTCCGTAACAGGCCCGTCACAGGAGAAGCGGGTGCAGCTAGTGTGTTAGCTGCTGTTGCCATGAACCCACACATGAGTACACAGGACATTGTGAGAGCCGGTGGACTGAGTCAAAGTAGTGTCATGCGCATACTGCATTGTCACCGCTTTCACCCGTTTCATGTGTCGCTACATCAGCATTTACATGGTGATGACTTTAATCACCGAGTGCAGTTCTGTCAATGGGCATTCACAGAGAATGCGTTGCAGTTCTACCCGTTTACCGATGAAGCGGGTTTCACAAACCATGCGGTAGTGAATCTACAGAACATGCATTACTGGTCCGTGGACAATCCTCGCTGGCTCAGACAGGTAGAGCGACAGCGACCGTGGACTGTAAATGGTAAATGTATGGTGCAGAATCATTGGCGACCACCTCATTGGTCCTCACTTCATTGCAGGGCCCAAACAGCTGCAACATACATCGCGTTTCTACAGAATGATCTGCCAACGTTGCTCGAAAATGTCCCACTGGAAACGCGTCGACGTATGTGGTATCAGCATGATGGTGCACCTGCAAATTCCGCAATTAACACTAGGCTGACCCTTGACAGGATGTTCGACGGGCTTTTCATAGGACATGGAGGATGCATAAATTGGCCAGCCCTTTCTCCTGATCTTAAACCTCTGGACTTCTTTCTGTGAGGTACGTCAAAGGAGAACGTGTACCGTGATGTGCCTACAACCCCAGAGGCTATGAAACAACGTATTGTGGCAGCCTGCGGCGACATTACACCAGATGTACTGCGGCGTGTACGACATTCATTACGCCAGAGATTGCAATTGTGTGCAGCAAATGATGGCCACCACATCGAACATCTATTGGCCTGACATGTCGGGACACACTCTATTCCACTCCGTAATTGAAAACGGAAACCACGTGTGTACGTGTACATCACCCCTCACGGTAATGTACATGTGCGTCAGTGAAAAAGACCAATAAAAAGGTGTTGGCATGTGGACATAATGTGCTGTTCCAGTCTCTTCTGTACCTAAGGTCCATCACCGTTCCCCTTGGATCCCTACGTAATTCGGTGCTCTTCGATACACACGATCAAACAGCAGAGGAGTGGTACTCAAGCGTCAACTTTAGGTTACAATATCTCCGGATGTAATTAACATTTTACAATGCAACAAACGGCACTGATTACGTATTTGTTTATATGTTGAGATGTGCTAACAAAACTAATGGGGTTCCGTTTAAAAAAACGTAGGTTTGTGTTAAAAAACATACTTCCATGCATTTTTGTGTGGTTTGCATTAACCAATTACACTAGCCCCTCTCCTCACATTCGGTCTGTGGAATCAATTCGTCAGTATTTGATGTGGTTTACGAAATATATGTTAGGTGACTCACCCTGTATACTCTGCAAACCACCTTATAGTGCGTGGCAGTGGGTACCTCACACTATTAGTAGTCATTTCCTGTTCTACTCACAAATAGAGCGAGCGAAAAAGAACTGTTTATATGCCTCCATATGAGCCCTAATTTGTCTTATCATTGTGATCCTTATGCAAAATGTAAGTTGGTGACAGCAGAATTGTTCAGTAGCCAGCTTCAAACGCCAGTTCTCTAAATTTTCTCAATATTGACCTGGAAAAGAATGTCTCCTTCCCTCCAGGAATTCCCATTTGAGTTCCCAAAGCATATCTGTGATACTTGCATGCAGATTGGTAACAAATCTAGCAAGCCCTTCTGAATTGCTTTGGTGTCTTCCTTTAATCCAACCTGGTGAGGATCCCAAATAATGGAGCAGTACTCAAGAATGGGCCACAAAATGGCTCTGAGCACTATGGGACTTAACTTCTAAGGTCATCAGTCCCCTAGAACTTAGAACTACTTAAACCTAACTAACCTAAGGACATCACACACATCCATGCCCGAGGCAGGATTCGAACCTGCAACCTTAGTGGTCTCGCGGTTCCAGACTGTACCGCCTAGAACCGCTCGGCCACTCTGGCCGGCCGGGAAATGGGCTACATCAGTGTACTACATGTAGTCTCCTTTACAGATGACCCACACTTTTCCAAAAATTCTCCCAATAAACTGAAGTTGACTACCCACCTTCCCTCCTACAATCCTTACTCTTCCTAACTGTCTATAGACCAATGAGTGAAAAATACAAGCATTCCAGAAATATCTGAAAGATTGTTTGATGGAAAAAGAATTTTATAGTGTGGAAGAGTACATGTCTAAGGACTGCCATTATTACTTTTTGTATGTACTGTAGTCACTGAATATATTGTAGTATGTAGTATATGTATATTAACCAAGAGAAAAAGTATGCAGCATTATTATCATTATTGCCAATTTGATGTTTTATATTGTAATATTTAGGTTAAATATTTTACAATACTAGGTTGTTGACTTGTCCTATATTACAAGTACATGCACTATATACATTTTAATCAAATTTGGCCAAAAAATCAATCAGTCATGCCACAAGTATAGCTAAAAGGTTATCAGAGGTGTAATAGAACTAAATATTTATTACAAAAGTAAAATATTTTTGCCGACATTTTTCTTTTCCACACAATCTCTCGCTCTACAGCAAGAAAAGTTAACTAACAGTGTCATACCCAATTATATAGATTTTGTTTGACATCTTGGTTACATATTACTAGTTATTTCATTAGTTAAACATTGATATTGGTCTCATACGCTGACATACTGCCAGGAGAGGGTGTTCTGACTGCATGCACCTCCATATCCACATCCAGTGACGCCTTTGGGCTGAGGATGACACTGTGGCCAGTCGGTACCATTGGGCCTTCATGGCCTGTTCGGGCAGAGGTTTCTTTAATATAATTCTAGCACTCACTAACAGTCTGGTTGGTCCAGTTTCTCTTCATTTACCATTACAATTGTTTTGACACCTACTGATTTTCTGAAAGGGGAATCAAAGCACACACCAAAGCAAGTAATGGTCATATCCACATTCTGCTCCCCTGTAGATTCTGCAGTCCTCCACTTTCATGATTACTTTCATTCTCTATAGCATAATCAATTATGGATTGTAACTCACTTTTAGGCTCTGTTCATGTATATTTATGGATCTCTTTGTGTTGAAAAAACTATTCCATATCTTAAGACTGTACTGTCCACACATTTCTTCCAGCCTCTCTCCATTATCATTCACAATATCCTCTTCAAATTTGCCAACAACCTTGCTAGCACTCTGCTTACCCTCTCATCCATTAAAATCTCCTGAAAGATACCACTACTTCGTGTTGCTAGTACCATCTAGGAAGTTTGCCAAATCGCTAAAGAAAGTATTGTTCTCAGCATCAGTAGCATTATTTGTGAGTGCGTATGTTGCAATGATCTCTATGTTGTATCTTTTCAGCTTCACATCCATACTCATCAGACATTCGTTTCATCTGTTTCTGAGGATTTGCTCTAGGATTTTTGGAAGATTGAAATTTTCTGAGTGACGGGGAGCAGGCCCGGTGCCTCAACCTCCAACTTGGAGGAGCAGGTAAATTTTAATAAAGGTTTTTTTTCCCTTTATACCAATTGTTGTCCTGCACTTAAGGGCTTGGTCAATCCTGATTTTCAATCAAAATTCCACTCGCTCCTACCAAAATGAAAGAAATCCTTGGGGTTGAAAAAAAAAAAACAAGAGTTGTCCAAGGGTGGCCAACAGAAAAGAAAACAGAAGAAGCCTGACACAAGTAAGTGGAGATAATGTCAGACTTAACTAAGGACCAATGTGATTCGCACAGTTTAAGAATTCTTCTGTACAGTCGGTCCAGGATATGAAATTGTAGACACACAAACAATGCCAGTGACTCTTGAGACATTAGATCATCTCAAGTTGAATATTGTGGACTACGACAAGTGTCTCAGAGACTTTTGTGGTGAAGAAACTGTGATACAGATACATTTGAAGCAGGGTCATCATATGACATAAACACAGCCAACAGCACGCCACTTTACAATGGAAATATGATGTGTTAACACAAAAGAACAATCGTTTCCTTAAATTGCCTGACTTGAAACCATATGAGAACAATGATGTTGCTCAAAATAACTGCCCCAGTCAAATATGGCAAATGAATCATTCACCAGGATATTTCTCGCACAAACCTTTTTCTTCAGTGAACTTAAATAACAACGATGAGATTCAGATTGTTATACAGCACCAACATGCTTTAACCATTTCAAGCAACAGTTTTCTATACTTGGAGGGGAGTTTTGTGAAAAAGGCTGATGGACGTCCTACAGCAACATCTCATCTTACACACAACACCTTTCATTTCCTGTTTCATAAAATAAGATACAAGCTGAATGGGGTTGAAATTGATCACACTCAGAATGTAGATATCACATCACCCTTAAAAACATATATTTCAGTGACAAAATTTGACTAGAACAATTTAGAAAATGCAGGAAATTTTATGGAGAAACTGATATTGACAGAAGAATACAAACTTTTTAGTGCATGCATAACTATCAAGATGCTAATGGGCTTTTACAAGGCCATGAAATGCATTCTAGTTAATGTAATCAGGAGCCATGAAGTAGAAGGGACAGAAGTGTGTGTCTCTAAGGAGAAGGCGCAGCTCCTGAAGAGAATAACACTGTGCTAGACAAATTAATTTGGAATAGTCCCATATCTTAACTGACAACGAACACGTAAAACTTCTACAAATATTTAGTGCTGGCATTCAGTTGTCTTTAAATTTCAGATTATGGAAGTTGTTTCAATATCCTCTACTTACAAATGGTGACACCACTTTGAAGTTTTTATCTTTGTGGCCAAATTGATTATGTGAAAAGAAGTGATAAATCATTATGGATACATGATAGTTACAAGAACGCTGCAGCTAGAAATCTTGAATCATATGTGTGTCCTCCACTACACTTCCTTAGGACAATGAAGAAAAATCGTTTTGTGTGTACATTTGATTTTTTGTGTATGTGTGGAAGATATGTAGGTAGATACATAGATATGTACACATACACATGCACGCGCATGGCCCCCCCTCTCCCCCCACATACACACAGATAGATATTGTGGTCGGTGACATCACCCATGATGAGGAAATGTGTATACTCAAGAAGGAGCTGCAGGGTTCCATACTGCAGGCAGACTTTAGCCAGACAGCTGACGATGAGTTTTTATGTAAGTGTCTGCCCCTCCCCCCCCCCCCCCCCCTCCTCTCTCTGCTCTCTCTAGCCATCTCCCCCTTTCACTCTCACAACTTGAAAATATCTATAAATTTTTGATACCTATAGACCGTTGTGCTGTTTCAGAAAAATTATGCATGATTTAGACATGCTACAACCACTTCAAGCATCTTGAGCACCACCACCTGCACCTGCACGTAGGCCATTGCAGTTGGCAACACCAGTTTCATCACCCA
The DNA here is from genome assembly GCF_021461395.2 of Schistocerca americana. Taxonomy (NCBI): domain Eukaryota; kingdom Metazoa; phylum Arthropoda; class Insecta; order Orthoptera; family Acrididae; genus Schistocerca; species Schistocerca americana. The sequence continues at coordinate 89,517,395 of NC_060130.1, forward strand.
CACCTGCAGCACTACTGGTATCATGACCTGCCCTGGGGGCATCACCGGTGCCCAGACCCTCACAAGTGACAGCATCATCATCTGCAGTGTCAGTCTATCACCATCACCCATAGACCATCGTGAGCACGAGCACCTGGTCTGTCAGTGACTGGACTGGAACACAGTAGTTTTATTGATGACCATCTATCAGCCAGCAGCAGCCTCTCTTCCATTCTGTTAGTGATGAGGAGGATCAGGTAACCTGCACAGCATCTGAGTGCACTTGAGGATACAATTTCATTTGCCCACATCAATAATAAGGTTGGATATCGTGATCCAAAACTTTTCCCAAATACATGTGCTCCTCTTTTCGAAAGGGAACTTTCCGAGACCATAAATGGTTTACAGTGTCCTGCCACTAAGCGCTGCACTGTGGTATGCAGAAAATCCACTCTTCCATTCGTCGGAACCTGATAGAGTTGCTAGCAGTTCCACTGTATATATGTGGTGTGACAATGGTGTGATATGGTGGGGCACCTCAGTTGTTGAGTGGTTTGAGAAACCTGCCCTAAACCCAATATTGCCCAACTCCCTGAATTCCAGAAAATAGATTCTGGGTAAGCTTTTAGTAGAGACCTGTATTTAGATGCTGACACGTGTGTGTTTGATGCAATGTGTGTGTGTGTGTGGGGGGGGGGGGGGGGGGGAGGGGTCCTCCCATATTGCTCTTCCAGAGGTTGTAACTAGAAAACAAGGAATTGTTAATGCCCTAAATGAGGACTATTGCTTCGTGTGGCATCTACTGTTTTATGAGAGAAATTATAAGAACTGTGTACAGTATACAAATAACTTCTACATAGGTATAATTAACATCCTGATATTGAATTTCCCATGAGAATCCAAGACATCACCAAATTTGAGGGGCAGAATCCCCATGTATCTATTCATGTATACAGCCTGGACAAACGCAATTAATGTAAGCACAATGATTGTAATGTGCAGAATAACCCGAAGCATAAAGTCGTTTGACTCCACTTCTCTCCATTCGCTGGACGGCAGCAGAAACGTGCAGGTTTGTTATTAATCTCCCAGGGTAAGAAACAACAATACTGCTTGATCAAAAACATGTCCTGCCAATTTTTTTCCAGTCATCAAAACAAACATAAATGTGCATACCATACTTGCCCTAGGTGCCTGAACCTGTTTTCTATCAGTGAGCGATTAACAGAGCATCTGGTGAATTGTCCTACATAGGACCCAGTATGTGTAGTGGTGGCTACTTAGGGAAATAAGTTCTTAAAGTTTAAGAATCATTTTCCAGGAGGAGCTTGTACCCTTTATTCTATGTGCCAACTTTGGGTGCCTACTAGCTCCTTTGGCACACTGTGACGGTGGCCCCACTGCCTCACATACTACTCTCACAGAACTACATTTACCATTTGCAGAGGTGCATCAAGTTATAGACCTATGTGCATATAATGTGAGTCATAATTATTTTATATTGTACATCAGAGAAGAACCTGTAAGATGGTTTCTCTCTGAGCTTGAAAATTTTTTGAAGAAAGTTGATGTGATTTATCATACCAATATTCCTATGACCAACACACAGGAAGATCAGTCACTCTACAATAATGCAGTTGATTGCTATGTCTGTGAACAACCATTAACTAATGAAGCTGAAATCCCATGTGAGAATAATCGCTGTCTAATCATCAAATTCTACAGCACTGTGCACAATTTTTCATGCAACTTGAATCGAAAACTATCACTAAACATACCTATTTTCCTTCATGGTCTAAGTGGGCATAACGCTCATTTCCCTGTTGAACAATTGGCCTATTTCGGTCTATTCAATGATCAGCTCAGAAAAATATGTTGTTTTCATAGAGAATCAGCAAGAATATTACACTACAGTGCCTGGACTCATTAGTATTCACGCAGGCACCACTCCAGAAATTTATCGAAGCTGCACCACAGGAGGATATGCACCTCAATCGAGATGTACATCCCAATGATTCTATGTTTCACCTCATAACAAGGAAAGGGGTATTCCCATATGAATATCTGGATTAACTGGAGAAACTTAATGAAGCCACATTGCCTGACATAATCCCATTCTCCAGTAAACTTACAGTAGCTGGCATAACAAGTTAATTTAGGAAGTATTCAAGTCTTTATATGGACACAGATGTATGCTTACTTGTAGACGTTTTCAAACAATTCCAGAATGTATACATGGAAACATACTTGCTTGATCCCGCACTCTACTACACCGTGCCATGAATTTCATGGGACACCGTGCTCAAACTCACATCTGTCACCATAAAACTTTCAACTGATGCAGACATGCTGCACAGCACTTTGGATGATTTTGCCAAAGTGCCCACAGGCACAAGAAGCCGAATAATCTGCAAAAGGACGAAAAATTCAGTAAAACATCCAGCAATTTAAGTTACATCATGTACCTGGAAGTAAATAACTTATATGGGCATGACATGCAACAATCTCTACCTACTGGATGGTTCTGATGTCTGTCTAGTGAATAAATCATAGGGCAGGGGAAGTTTCATCTGTGGCAACAGACTCTGAAACAGGGCATGTTTTAGGGGTTGACTTAACGTATCTTAATGGTTTGCATGATGCATACAGCAACTTACTAATACGTTCAGAGCCCCAAGTTCTGTGAAATGATTCCCATCTTAAGCTGTTGACAATGCTGGAGGGAAATACAAGGTACATAATACATTATTGAAATCTCCAGCAATGTCTCAATTTGGGACTGCAACTGGATAGAGTCATCTGTGCTGTTTCCTTCAGGCAGTACCTCTGATTGAAGGAATACATTGATGTAAATACTGATAAGACAGATTCTGCAATTTGTTATGTTTAGAAAGATTTTTATAAATTAACAAAGAATTCGATTTTGGCAAAACTGTGGAAATTGTTAGAGACCACTGCAATATTCATTTAGTCACTCACTGGAATTGGTATTATGTTGTGAGAGAATGTATTGCCAGGTCAAATTTTAAATGGGCCACAATCTACAAGAAAGAAGTTGTGACTCTGGAGATGCTGAAGGTTTTGATAGATTAACAAAATCTGTTTATGTGTTTGTGTATATCAGACCTGTCTAAACTCCACATGTACTATTTTCATTATGAGTTTGCAAGAACTTATTTTGCTGACCCAAATTTATTTTATATGGACACAGACACCTTTATTCATAGGGTGAAGGGGCTCAATCCATATAGCATAATAAGGTGCCACCCTGATGCATTCTACACCTCTTAGATATGCAGCTGATAACTCTATGGCACAAAGCTGTCTAACACTAAGATTATCAGCTTGATGAAAGGTGAGGCAAAATTGTCAAAGATTGTGGAGTTAGTAAGTCTCCACTTGCAAATGTACCCGTGCTGTACCGAGACAGATTCTACCCAGAGACAGGCTAAGGATGCACGGCATTTGGCCTCAATGGCCTTCGAGGTTGACGATTACTTGTAGTACCTGTGTGGTGGTGTTGGCATTTCTCCTCCTCCTCCTCCTCCTCCTCCTCCTCCTCTTCCTCCTCCTCCTCACTCCTCTACATATATGGTGTGTTAAGTCAATATTCAGTTGTGAAGATCGAGACACGTAGCGTGTCACAGGTGAAAATCAACCTGCTATCTCATGATGATCAGCAAGTCATTTGTGACAACGGGATCAGAACCCTACCTGTACACACATTATTCATTTGAGTGACAGTGTGTGTTGTGTTGTACACAGTTTGTGTGTGTGTCTGGATTATTATGACCTGCTAATCGTAGTCTGTATATAGGTGTAGATATGTATCTGTGTATGTGCATACATAAGTGTGGGCGAGATTCCATGCTGTCAGTGGAAATGGAGACTGTTCACACCATGTGTGCAAGTTATGTTGTTTGCATAGTATGTATGAAAGTTAGCATACTTCCTTTTCTACTGCTGGCTATAGAAATCAGTATTGTATTTATTTTTTCAAGTTTTGTCTCCTACGCTGTGTAAATATTCCACGCTGTGTGTCATATCAACTATCTGATGCTGTAAACTGTTAATAAAGTGTATGCCAAGCTGCTGAAAACATATGTGTGTGTCACCATCAACTGTTTGCCTCTGTAAACTGTCATTAAAGTGTACTGGAAGCTGTTGAAAACATAAATGCACCTATCTGTGAAAAACATATGAAACTGTTACAGCTTGTGAGACTTATTTTCTGTGTATTTTTTGTACATTGTTAAATAGTTTCGAAAATATTGTACACAGGTTTGTGCCTTATTATCTGAAATGTAAAGTGTATGAACTGGTCCAACTTGTGGGATATATATGTACGGTATATATCAAATTGATATGCGAACTAATTAAATTTATCAATTAATTACTCCCCAATCACACCCACCCCACCCCCAGAGGACGTCACGTGTTTTTGTTAGGCTGCAAGTGGGTCCCCACGCCCTCCCCCCACCCCCTTCTGCCCCCTCCACTCCTCCTTCCCTCTACCCCACCCCCTACCCTATTCACGAGAATTTCGCATTTTGGCGGGAATTTCGGATTTTAGTGAGAAATTCTTTGCCTCAGTGCTGTGCTGATGTCCCACCCCCTACCCTTTCCCACAGAAGTTGGCAGTAAATTCAAATTTGGCTCATAATTTTTTCTCTCCACTCACATTACGGGAACTGGTGAAGTAGATTAAGTTTACACTCAGCTGTCGTTGTGGAAGCATCGTGATGCGTTTAGTCAATGAGATGAATGTGAAGCGTAGAGCAGCTTTCAATAGCTGTAAGCCACGTACGCATTCGAAGGAGGATTGTAGCCACAGTTCACTACGTGGATAATGGAAGACTATGATAATAGAAGAGTGTAGGAGAAAGAAGCAGAAGAATTCAATTCAGCAGATTGCAACTATGCAGTGGGACGGAGTAAGATGCGCCTCGCAACCGAAACGTGTTCGTGTGCAAACAGCCGAAATATACCACATGAAGCATTCACTCTTCCAAAATGGAAGAGGCGGCCAGTTGATGCTACTTTGCTTCAGTGGAAGCATATTCATTTATATGTGATATATACCACTGAAGAGCTTTTACTGCTCATCCCAGTTCCCTCTCCACCAACCCATCCTCGTGGCTGTGCAGAATGTGTTCTATCGGAGAGCTGTTGGTGTCTGACTGAGAGGAGTTCAAAAGCCATGTTGCCTGTAAGCATACAGCCGAGGGCTGCACCCGTAACGTCCTCACACAGAATGGAGAGGAGTTATGTTGGATGAGTACCTGAAGAAGAAGAAGAAGAAGAAGAAGAAGAAAATACTGTCCAGCAGATAATGGCTATGCAGCAGAATGGTATCAAGATGCATTTTGCAAGTCAGGCAGAGCAACACTGTTGTTATAACTGCCAGCTATTATTTAAATTCACAGTCAGTTTTCCACCTCACAAGAGATGTCTGCCTCTGATTCAGAGGACCAAGCAAGTGGTCTAGTTCACAATTAGACCACCAGAGGCACCTGAAATTGGCAGTAGCCAATAGGAACACAGCATCCGATCACAAAGGGACTGTAAGGCGGGCCCAGCAGCTCAGAAGCCTCAATAGTAGTCAGAATGAAGCACCAGTCGAAATCGTTCAGCACCGCCCAGCCACAGCACCAGCAGAATACACTCCTGGAAATTGAAATAAGAACACCGTGAATTCATTGTCCCAGGAAGGGGAAACTTTATTGACACATTCCTGGGGTCAGATACATCACATGATCACACTGACAGAACCACAGGCACATAGACACAGCCAACAGAGCATGCACAATGTCGGCACTAGTACAGTGTATATCCACCTTTCGCAGCAATGCAGGCTGCTATTCTCCCATGGAGACGATCGTAGAGATGCTGGATGTAGTCCTGTGGAACGGCTTGCCATGCCATTTCCACCTGGCGCCTCAGTTGGACCAGCGTTCGTGCTGGACGTGCAGACCGCGTGAGACGACGCTTCATCCAGTCCCAAACATGCTCAATGGGGGACAGATCCGGAGATCTTGCTGGCCAGGGTAGTTGACTTACACCTTCTAGAGCACGTTGGGTGGCACGGGATACATGCAGACGTGCATTGTCCTGTTGGAACAGCAAGTTCCCTTGCCGGTCTAGGAATGGTAGAACGATGGGTTCGATGACGGTTTGGATGTACCGTGCACTATTCAGTGTCCCCTCGACGATCACCAGTGGTGTACGGCCAGTGTAGGAGATCGCTCCCCACACCATGATGCCGGGTGTTGGCCCTGTGTGCCTCGGTCGTATGCAGTCCTGATTGTGGCGCTCACCTGCACGGCGCCAAACACGCATACGACCATCATTGGCACCAAGGCAGAAGCGACTCTCATCACTGAAGACGACACCTCTCCATTCGTCCCTCCATTCACGCCTGTCGCGACACCACTGGAGGCGGGCTGCACGATGTTGGGGCGTGAGCGGAAGACGGCCTAACGGTGTGCGGGACCGTAGCCCAGCTTCATGGAGACGGTTGCGAATGGTCCTCGCCGATACCCCAGGAGCAACAGTGTCCCTAATTTGCTGGGAAGTGGCGGTGCGGTCCCCTACGGCACTGCGTAGGATCCTACGGTCTTGGCGTGCATCCGTGCGTCGCTGCGGTCCGGTCCCAGGTCGACGGGCACGTGCACCTTCCGCCGACTACTGGCGACAACATCGATGTACTGTGGAGACCTCACGCCCCACGTGTTGAGCAATTCGGCGGTACGTCCACCCGGCCTCCCGCATGCCCACTATACGCCCTCGCTCAAAGTCCGTCAACTGCACATGCGGTTCACGTCCACGCTGTCGCGGCATGCTACCAGTGTTAAAGACTGCGATGGAGCTCCGTATGCCACGGCAAACTGGCTGACACTGACGGCGGCGGTGCACAAATGCTGCGCAGCCAGCGCCATTCGACGGCCAACACCGCGGTTCCTGGTGTGTCCGCTGTGCCGTGCGTGTGATCATTGCTTGTACAGCCCTCTTGCAGTGTCCGGAGCAAGTATGGTGGGTCTGACACACCGGTGTCAATGTGTTCTTTTTTCCATTTCCAAGAGTGTAGAAAGAAGCTGCGGAAGAGTAAGTATCCCTCACTTAATGTCTGTTATATGAGGAAGGTGAAGTCTTTGTGCTTCATCGCTTGCAACGGTTCTGCTTCTTTGTTCACCAGTGGATAGCACGTCCTCCAGCCTTTCGGGGTCTGCACCGGCGGTGTGTCCCAGCCCATTGGAACCGCAGCAGAGGCAGCACCCTGGGACCCTGTAGCACAACTGGTCAGCTTGATGGAGCAGGGCAATCAGCTGTTATTGCCCGTTGAAGAGACCCAGCCAGCCCCTGAACCGCTCAAGTGCACTGGGGGTTCTAATCAGCATGGCACAGGTCGGTACTGGACCCCTTCATACGCGCCATCACAGAATTTTCCAGTGATACTGCACAGACAAAGTCAGGATGTAGTGAATGAGAAGATACCAATTAAGCCCTGTGTATCACTACTCTTCACTTTAGTGTATAATTTAGCCGCTAGTGGTTCGAAACATTTACATTGGTACAGAGGCAACTAAAGATAGAGATTGGTGTTTTGTGATAGAGATCGAGAATGCAGCTAAAAGTATTTAAGTGTGGTTTACAGAGACGGAATGGGATGAACTGTGTCATGCGAAATCCTACATCAAGCAGCAGTTGACCTCCGAGTATCATCCTAGCCATACGCCCCCAGACATTTACTGTGCTGCTCTAACTCTATCCATTAAACAGTGTACAATGACTCTGCACTTCATGTGAAATCAGGTGAAACATTCATTTATCCACAGCACTCCACAGTTAAAAACTTGTTCGATTTACAGAGAGTGTTATCTGTTGCGTTGGAAAGACTGAATAGATGGCTGTCTTTTGTTAAAGTTGTGTATAGGGACATTGCAGAGTATCTAAGTATGAACAGTGTTTATGTAGATGGCTTCGAACGGTGGATCAGTATGGTACCAACGAAAACTAATGCACTGCCAATATGTTTGAGAGAAATACATGCTGAATACGGTGCTTACAAGAGCGCTTTATTTTCTATATTCTGTACTGGCGTTAGGACAAAGAAAGAACCTGTTGATGTAATGCATCCTGTCTATGATTACTGAATAAAAATTTATATAACTATGTATGTGCTTTTTTTAATTTCTTACCTCTCATTTCATTGCAAGTACTAAAGCCATTGCCACCAGTATTTTCACTGCAAACATGCAACAGCAGACAATTATACACACATTAAAAAATGTATTGCAGAACTCCTGAAGATAGACTTTGACTGTAGATATTGTATCACAGACACAGTCCCTTTGACTGTTCAGAGGTGTCACTAAGCCCGCCCAAAGATGTAAACAACCGAGCATGAGCAACGCCTATTAGACTGAGGGGGTTCGACACCTGATCAGTTCCAGTCACTCCACCGGGTAGGAGGTACACAGCTCGTGTTGTCTGTAGTTCAACCATGCCTAGATGGACAATACCGCGGTTCGATCGCGTCCGCATTGTTACTTTCTGCTAGGAAGGGCTCTCAACAAGGGAAGCGTCCAGGTGTCTCGGAGTGAACCAAAGCGACGTTTTTCGGACGTGGAGGAGATACAGAGAGACAGGAACTGTCGATGACATAGCTCGCTGAGGCCACCCAAGGGCTACTACTGCAGTGGATGACCGCTACCTACGGATTATGGCTCGGAGGAACCCTGGCAGCAACGCCACCATGTTGAAGAATGCTTTTCGTGCAGCGACAGGACTGTGCGCTGTAGGCTGCATGATGCGCAACTTCACTCCCGACGTCCATGGCGAGGTCCATCTTTGCAAACACGACACCATACAGCGCGGTAAAGATGTGCCCAACAACATGCTGAATGGACCACTCAGGATTGGCATCACGTTCTCTCCACTGATGACTGTCGCATGTACCTTCAACCAGACAATCGTCGGAGACGTGTTTGGAGGCAACCCGGTCAGGCTGAACGCCTTAGACACACTGTCCAGCGAGTTGGCTGTTTCAAATGGCTCTGAGCACTATGGGACTTCTGAGGTCATCAGTCCCCTAGAACTTAGAACTACTTAAACCTAACTAACCTCAGGACATCACACACATCCATGCCCGAGGCAGGATTAGGACCTGCGACCGTAGCGGTCGCGCGGCTCCAGACTGTAGCGCCTAGAGCCGCTCGGTCACTCCGGCCGGCTGTCCAGCGAGTGCAGCAAGGTGGAGGTTCCCTGCTGTTTTGGGGTGGCATCATGTGGGGCCGACGTACGCCACTGGTGGTCTCGGAAGGAGCCGTAACGGCTGTACAATACGTGAATGCCTGAATGCCATCCTCCGACCGATAGTGCAACCACATCGGCAGCATATTGGCGAGGCATTCGTCTTCATGGACGAAAATTCGTGCACATTTTGTGAATGACTTCCTTCAGGAACCATACGCGACTGGAACAGGAAAGGGAGGTAATGACAGTGGCACGTAAAGTGCCCTCCGCCACACACCGTTGGGTGGCTTGCGGAGTATAAATGTAGATGTAGATGTAGACATTAACCATATCGAAGATGCCTGGAATAGATTGAAAAGGGCTGTTTATGGACGGCGTGACCCATCAACCACTCTGAGGGAGCTACGTCGAATCGCCATTGAGGAGTGGGGCAATCTAGACCAACACTGCCTTGATGAACTTGTGGATAGTATGCCACGACGAATACAGGCATTCATTAATGCAAGAGGATGTGCTACTAGGTATTAGAGGTACTGGTGTGTACCAGTGGCTTAGAATGCTTGTAAAGGTTGGGGAGACTCTGCAATTATTATAGAGAGACAAAATAGTACAATAAACAATAATTTAAACAAATGAAACAAAATGCACAAAATAAAACAACAACAACAACTACTACTACTACTACTACTACTGCTACTGCTACTACTACCACTACCACCGCCACTAATAATAATAATAACCGACTTGTTCAAGAAACGATGACAAATTTGTAGAACTCCAGCAGCAAGAGAAGAAGCACTTACGTATTTTCTTTTAGACAAGTGCAATGTGTCTGTCTTTTATTTCCACGAACAAGGCTATAACTCGGTCTACAAAGTTCTGATCACTGGATACGTCTCCAAGTAGTGTCTTTTCTATTGCTAACGTGCTCAAACACGACAGCCGGATGTTGGACATTGAATTCCTTAAATAATTCTTCACTCGTTTAAGAGTACTCATGGTTCGTTCACTGCTCGCTGTAGTTGCGGGTAGGTGTAGGGTCGAAACCAAACGCAGGAACATCGTTGTTTCTTCATGAACGGAATCTAAATCAGTGTTGACAATGTACTTTAAGAGGATTCTTGGAGATAAGTGTTTTTTCACATCAGACTATGTGTTACACAGTTCATTTTCAAGTTGTTCTTGTTTGAAAAAAGGTACTGTTCTAATAACTGAAGCAGTTTCAACTTTGGGAATTCTTTTTGATAGTTCGCAAAACAGTTTTCGTTCAATAGTTCAACAAACTGATTTTGGGGAAAGTCTTGAAACCTTCTTCCCATCTGAACAATTTGCAAATCCAGTATCTCGTAAGTTAGTGCCCTGAGAGATGTCTTTTGACTGTCACAGAATGATAAGTTGCCATTCAAACACAAGCTGCATTTAATGCATTCATCAACGAATGTTTCCGTTCTTAATTGTCGTAAGTTTCTCAAAACAGTTCTTATTTCGTCGTGGCAAGCAGTTATACCGACATATTTTGACTAAAGAACATTAAAGAGATGATGAACATAAACAAAGCACCCTCGGTAGAGGCAAAGCAAGTAGACAAACGTAGGATCATCCATCCGTCGTTTCATTCCCACAGTACAGCTCAAAGATTCTAGGTCCCACTGAGAGCCTGTATCATCAAATATATAATTAAGAACACTATATAGCCCTGAGAAATGACTAGATGTTGTTGAAACTGCCCTGGAACGAAAGTTCCAGCGAGTGTTGCTTGCATGTGGCAGTTTAAATCCTTTATCAGTTAGCAATACAGTTCGTTTTGATGATCTGCTGAAAAACGAATGGAATGCAGTAAGATCACTTACAAACATGCGTACTTGTCGTATGATTTTCGAGGCATGTAACAGTACCAAATTCAGTTGGTGTGCGTAGCAATGAATAAACAGCTCATAGGGACAGAACTGCTTCATCAATTATTGTAGTCCTCTTTCTCTGCACGCCATTACTGAAGCGCAATCATATGTTTGACTATCTTCCTTCCACATTCCATTCTTTCAATACTGCATGAATAATGTTTGACAAACCTTAAGCAGTTTTATCTCAAGAAACATCGTAAAATCCTACGAATCTTTCCTCAATTTTGTCTGCAACACAGTACCTGAATATTATACTCATTTGACTCTTGCATCACACGTCTAATGTTTCATCAGCCTGAATCGAAATGAAATTTCAGTTCTGAATTTCAGATTTTATTTTCTCATTAACTGCCAGAGTTATCATTTCTATTACATCAGTCTGTGTATCTGGAGAAGTTCCTTTAAAGAATGAAGATGATAACAGACGGTCTCGGATTAAAAGCTCTCCTTGAGCTAGTAAATCCAACAATTCCAGATAGTTACCTTTGTTGCTGGAGGATTCGTCTTCTCGATGGCCGCGAAAGGCTGGTTCTTGTTTACAAATAAATACAGTGGCCTGAATAAGACGAGCCAATACTCTCCTGCTGGACGTAACTTGTTCGTTGTATTTAATTCTGTCAGATGAGCGGCTTCAGAAAGGGCGTGCTCAAATCTACTTTTGCTCAACAACTGAAATGATTCTTTGTTCTGCAGTTGGCGTTTTGATATCTGATGCTTTTGTGCATTCCTGTCAAAGTTCTTTATTGTACAAATGCCCTCATTGCATCATTCCTTTTCACCAGCAAACAGAATATATAACAATATAATCTGTTATTAACTGCATTCGCAGTCAGCCAATCATACTTTTCGTACCAGGCTGTCTGAACAGTGCGTTTTTGTTTGCCTTCACTTAAAAGTACACCGAGTATAAGAGGTCGTTTGTCCTCCAATTCACATTTTTTTTTTCGTACGTTAATGTAGAAATAGGCGTTTTTAATAAAAATTCTATAAGGGCTTCAGTTGCTGGCTCAATCATGTTGGCGACACAACGAAAATATTCACTAAAATCACACAAGAATGACTATGAACACAAACAGCGCGACTGTTCACTTCCGTGTTAAAAGCCGGCATAGAAGCGGCGGAGACTAGTCTCGATACCTGCTAGCAAGTGCAGCGCACCGGCCTTCGTGGAAGAGGGGAAGTGGAGGAGAGCCGAGAGTGCCTCTAACACAGCCAGGTAAGGGAAGAGACGCAGAGACTGAGAGCAGTCGAGTCTCAAGCAAGCAGATACACCAATACTCAGGGTGCGGCGGCGCGGGCTACAAGATGTGATGTCTTCGCACATTTAGTGCTCTTAGTAGAAAGTTGTTTATATTTTTGCTATGAATTACTATTGCATGTTTTTTAAGCACGAACACAGGGGAGACTAAGTCTCAAAGTCTCCCCTCACGGTACGCCATTGGTGTGTACAGCAGTCTGGACTAATAGCTCAGAAGGTCTCGCTGTGTGGTGGTACAATATGCAATGTGTCGTTTTCATGAACATTAAAAAGGGCGGAAATGATGTTTACGTTGATCTATATTCCAATTTTCTGAACTCTTGGAACTGAGGCGCTGAAAACTTTTTTCGATATGTGTATCATTTTACCAAATTCTCTGTAAAAGCCCATTGCACGCCAGTACCTGACATAGTCGTTATCATGGAAGGGTATAGTGGTCCTTATTTTCTATAAAAACCATTGCACACCAGTACGTGGCCCAGTAGGTATCACGGCAGCGTGGGTGAAGAATCAAGACTTCCTTGTGAGCGACTGGAGCTGTGACAGTGTGCAAGAAGACCGGAAGAAGAAGAATGGTGTACTCCTTCCTGCCGACATAAGTGCAGTAATTGTAGGTCCATCCAACTGCGACAAAGCAAATGTTCTCATATGGTTGCTAACACATCCGAATGCAGTTCGCTTTCAGCTTGTGTGTGTATTATCCAAAACACTGTTTAAACTCAAATACCAACATGTGTGCAGTGTTTGCTAACATGTTGTGAGGTAACGGCCGAGTCGTTGCGCTCTAAAAATATTCTAAGTTTGGAGGAAGCAGCGGCCGCACGGGCTGCTCGGCCAGCCGGGCCTGGCAGCAAACTTGCGGTGCCGAACGTTAGCCGGACGAGAGGGGTAGCCCCAGTGCGTGGTCCATCGAGCACATGAGTGGGAATTCCTTGGTGACGGCCAAAGATGGCGGACTTTGTGAAACCTTAATGGCAGATATTTCACAGTCCGTATAGAAATTAATAGTAGCCAGATGAATCATGATACCTCAAAAAGAAACATGTACATTACCATTATTTGCGCGACGATTCTGATGGTGTAATCAGATTTCCAATATCTTTATTAGTTTAAAGTTTAGTATCTGAAGGTAAATTATACAAGTAACACCCAGCAACGAATTTCTAAAACCTAAACGCTTCTCCCGATTTCGCCGATAGACGTGTCTTTAGAAAGCTATTAGCGTAAACCTAAATTGGTATAAATTACAGGCACGTAACTTGAATAGCACATGAGTTATTGGAAGTCAAAGTGGCCGATTACTATCGATCGCGTCAGGCCACAAGTACTCCACAGTTACACGAAAAAACGGTAGCAGCATGCTTATAAATATATTTATTCATCTATGCCTTTGTTTATATCCGATATATACTATTCGTGAAGAAATTGGTTAAATTTTTACTGTGTTTTAGAAAGCACAGAGACATTAGGCTACTGGCCTACCTTTTGTTCTATTCCTTTGATATATGTTTATTTGATTTGTTTATGTATCTAATATTCTATGTTAGAACGTGTTTATGGTCCAGCCGTAGGAATATTTATTTAATTTCAAGTATTTACATATAAATCCAGTATTTCGAATGTGTTTCATTATCTTTGTGTGTATCCATCGGCTTGGAGACAAGGAGGGAGCGCTCTAGCCAATCACAGTGCTCGTTACTAAGAGAGAGGAGCATCGTTTCCGGAGAGGACACGAGGTACTTTGGAGTCGCACGGGACAAGGACAGTCACGGGAAGGACTTGGAGAGTGGAGCGGTTTGAGCGTGGTCATGGCAGATAGAAATACTCCGGAGTGTCGACTTGGGCACTTGTGACATTTCCGTGGCTTCTACAGTAAAGACGTAGTGTGCGCTTAGAAGTGGATATCTCGCGAGCTAATTACGTGCAATGGGAATCTATTGTTTCATTATTGCTCAACTTATATTTTATTTAATTGCTGGAACATTGACACCAATAAGTATTTGCAGAAATATGTTGCATTCTCAAAAGTACTTCAACTATATTACTCATCATTTAAAGTCGTTAAGATAGTACCTTCAGATGTTATTTAATTACAATCATTCATTTATAAATTTATATGTTACTTTCATAATTCTCAATTCTCAATTGCCGAGTGATAGAAACGTTCGACCATTCGATTCATGTGTGTATTCTTATCATATACTGTAGACTCAGCAGTATTTGGCCTGTAGTGCGGCAACTACGTATCGCAGCCCCTAGAGACAAACTTTTAATATTTCAACTCTGAGTCGGAGGGTACGTAGTTATTTGAAAGCCCACAATATGTATGCGAATGTGCCTCTTGAATGAAATGATACGTACGAAAACGATGAAGAAAAAAACGTATGCTGATGCTATAACGTTAACAACGCTTTTCTTGGATTATTTGGTAAGTTTACACTGCTCATCTTTTCCACTATTTCGCACATATTTTTCGCGTTTGACTTACGAAATTCGTAACCTAACATCAAACCTTTTCGTGACAGTAATATGCATTTCATCTCATTCAAGAGGAAAAATAAAGTATGTATTAAGACGAATTACACCTTATGATGGACCCACAGGGTCCGAAATGCATCGTGTACTGAATAAAACACGAAACGTGGTTACTGAAGACGTTTTTCAGTTCATACCTCGAATGTATTACAGGAGATATTGAAGGGTGTAGATGGTGTGACATACGAGACATTCTGTGAGAGCAGTGATATTCCTCCACCGGAAAGAGTAAAGCTAAACAAAGTGTTCGTATTTGACGATGCTGCTGTGGAAAACCAAGATCAAACTCGGCAATATTTCTGTTTCAGTCGCCATATGGCTGTTGATGTATTTTATTTTTCGTCAGACTTATTCCAGAATCCTAAAACAGCTGGTGAGCGTTAATGTAAAACTAGTTATAGCATTCAAACAGGACAATCCGAATTTAAAACACATTTACCAGGCTCACGTAGGAACCGATATGTGGTTCAATGATTTTGTAGAGATATGTGCAGATTGCTGGAACCACAGTATGGGTTTCTCCTTACTGATAAAACAAGAAAACTGAATGACGGCAGGTACAGACGGAACTTCCAGGAGTTCCTATACATACAGCCATGCAAAGAGGTGAGTACATCAGTATACGGATCGTCATGGATAAATTCGCACGCATGCTGGGAGCTCAGTTTGATAGGCTGGGTGTGCACGGACAAAACATTCGCTTGTACGTGGACGCGAAAATTCAAACTCTCGAACGTCAAGTTGGAGGCATACACAAGAAACTAGAGACGTATTGTCATACCCTTCTGAGATTGAACAATACACTGAATGATCGGGTTAATGCATTCGAGAAGAAAGTAAACGACTTAACTGAAGGGGAAATAGCTGTTATTGAGAAAGGGACATTGTACTAACGGGTTAACGCAACTGAAAAGAGAATAGGTGACTTAACTGAAGGGAAAACAGCTGTTACCAAGAAGGGGGAGCAGCATAAGAAGAAGAAGACTGGATATATAAAACGTCATCATTTTATGTAGGTCTTATGCAGGCATTGTATAATTCCTGAACCGTGACCGGATGTGACCAGTGGACACTATACGTCTCCGCAAAGCTATATTGCGCTCGTATCATGCAAAGCAAATGTTTTACGATTCGATAAGATAGTTCAGCGTAGGGAAACTGTGAAGAAGGGTGTATGTCTGATAGGCCGGAAAGGTATTCCATCTAACATTATAGCCCGTTTTTAAGTGCAGAACGTTGTAGTCTTAGGAGTGTGTGTGTTTATGTTCTCTATCTTACCAATACCTTCCAGGCACAGATCCTAGACTCTAGAACAATAATTTAGAGTTGATAGATTGGTTGATTTAGGTAAAAATCTGTCCAACTCAATTCGTCTCGAACTCCATCACGTATAAAAATAAGTCTTTTCTTGTTCTTCTTAACTGTATGCTGTTACATTACGGCACTTTGAAATCTGTTACTATACATCGATAAGGAGTGCTAAGCTCCTCGACATGGTAACATTTCGAGAAATCTCATACACTTGGATGGGTTGGGACATGGAAATCTATATTCATTCACGAGACGTGGAGTGTAGCGCTCTAGCGCTCTTCTTCTGATCGCTTGGAGATTAATTCTCTAACGGTGCTGCAGGGTGTGTTGGTCAATGACTGTGTGAGGTTGGTCTTTTTCCGTAAGACGGGGAGAATGCTCTGTGACTCCCATACGCTCAGAGATAGATCATAAATTAAACACTATGCTCGAAGTGTTACAAATATGAAGAACGTTGTCTGATGTACTTTGAACGTGTATGTATTCGAGAATTAACACTGAATGGATGTACTGCACAATAATCTATCCACATTCGCAATCATACTCGCAAAGTGATGTAAAAGGGGCGGTTTAGCTGTGATTCTGAAATTGGGGGACATGCTGTCACATCAATGGTCAGTGTTGAAGTTAGTGTAAAAGTGTTAAAATTGTTCACACTATCAACTATGATGCTTATTATTAGAGTATATCGGTGGTGTCTTTTCCATCCCACCCGGCCACTGACTTGCTGTTGCTTACGAAATAATGATTGAGTGACAATGCTCATTTGAGTTGGAGGGAGAGTTTTGGTGGCTTGGCTATACCTTCTGGGGTGCTTAGCAACGGAACAGTGATCGCGTACATGTGTGCAAAATTACGAATGAGTCGAAACGGAACGAAGAGTTATCAGCTATTCCGTCAGTGTGAGAGATGAGTGTAAATGTAGAGCTTGTCAATCACATTCGGACTGAAATTTGGAGACTCTACACAACGTGAGCAAACCCTTCTGGTTTCCTTATGTTGTAGCTGCCTTTTATTTAAAATGATCCAGTGTGTGGCATGTTATGATATCAGCCCTAAGAACACGATTTACACCGTGCAACGTCTAGTTTCCTGCGAAAGGCCGTGGATCAGAACTTCGTAATGTCAGTTTAGAACCTGGCTCAGGCCACGAAGTCGTAGCAGAAAAACGAAATGTTTGGCAGTGTACAAAGCATGTTAGAAAACAGTGTTTCAAACAACTAAAATGGACCACAGGTGGCATTTCCTGCGATTTACAGTATAGTATGTGGGATACGATCATTCTCCTAGAGTAGAGGTGATGAAACTTTAAACAACCCCATGTAGTGTATCAATACGCGTGTATTTAATAAGGTCGTTCCACACAGGGAGCAGTAGCAGCAGTAGTTTTACAGGTAAATTTAGTGAGGAACGAAGTATACCATTAGGAATGCTTGGAGGGCTGCACGCTGTACTATTCTGGGAAGCACTGCAAAATCTCTGTCTGTCTCCGTGCTGGACCTCCATCGCAGCTTCGCGTCATCACGCAAGTAATGGCGTCTATGTGAGATGAAGTTATTTGATCTTCTATAGTTATTAATTTTTCCCTGTTGCGGGGTAGAGAATAACGATGATAGAATGTTGGGCTGATAGAGTTGAATGGACGTGGATCTGTAGTACTTGTATGTAGTTTGGGAACGCGCCACAATGAGCGCATTTCCGCCAAATGGCCGAAACACGGTCCTGTCGCACTAACTCCGTTCGCTTTGTTTCTAGACGGGTTGCAGAACGTGGTGGATACGGCTTTGTCCAACTTCTGCTCAGTTCCGACTTAAAATGGAATGATCACATGCGCAAAGCTGTAGAAATGGAAGCAGTTGCAAGATGTGTAGGGACTAACTAAGACTATGTTGGATTTTTACTGTAGCAGATAGGTTCGAGAAAGTTGACTCGTTTAGAGATATGATTCACTTGTGGCTGTGATCCTTCTCAATCAGTTCAAATGGCTCTGAGCACTACGGGACTTAACATCTGAGGTCATCAGTCCCCTAGAACTTAGAACTACTTAAACCTAACTAACCTAAGGACATCACACACATCCATGCCCGAGGCAGGATTCGAACCTGCGACCGTAGCGGTCGCGCGGTTCCAGACTGAAGCGCCTTTAACCGCGTGGCCACACTTCTCAATCAGTCATCACCTTTAACTCAGTGGGTATATAACGGAACCTCTGAATGGTATCGGGACAGAATACATTAACACATACTGGATAAATATCTAGCGGCGTGAGGGAGTTGCAAATATCAGTCACATACCACGTTCCTTAGCGAAATGACTGTCAAAATTCACCGATTTTGCATTGTGGGCTACACGTTGGTCTGATAATACACATTCCTACGATTACCTGCTCGGTATTTGTCTGGACAAAAAACGACCTCATTCAGAGGTAATGTCGTACCTAGATTTATAAAACAAGTATATAACTTTTAACATAGATACTCGTGCACACCTGTAGAACGACAGGCGCTTGTGAGAGTAACATGCAGTAGGTGTTGGGATCGAGATTTTTTGCTTAACATGTGCTCGATCACATCTATGACACGGTGGTATGATTCGCAGGATGAACGTAAGAGACATGCACACCCATCGTTGATTTTCGGTCAGTATTATTTGGTGTCGTATGCATCCAGTTATTGAGGAGGTAATTTTATACTTAGTATTAGTGCGGGGTGTGTGATATGAGCATCAGGTTTATAAAGTATATCTGTTTGTGTAAAGGAAATGTCTACATGCTGTTGTAGGGATGGTATGGATTTGACTTGGGGTACTGTGATAGCGAAGGGAAGAGTATGTCAAGTCATAAGAATGGTAGTGATACATCTATTTCCAGAGCTACTGCCGACAGCAGGGTGTATTTCCAATACTTTGGCCACTGCCGAACACCCTTCAGTTGAGACTGCGATCGTAAGAGTTAGTTGTAAGTACAGGGTGTTTCAAAAATGACCGGTATATTTGAAACGGCAATAAAAACTAAACGAGCAGCGATAGAAATACACCGTTTGTTGCAATATGCTTGGGACAACAGTACATTTTCAGGCGGACAAACTTTCGAAATTACGGTAGTTACAATTTTCAACAACAGATGGCGCTGCAAGTGATGTGAAAGATATAGAAGACAACGCAGTCTGTGGGTGCGCCATTCTGTACGTCGTCTTTCTGCTGTAAGCGTGTGCTGTTCACGACGTGCAAGTGTGCTGTAGACAACCTGGTTTATTCCTTAGAACAGAGGATTTTTGTGTTGGAATTCCACCGCCTAGAACACAGTGTTGTTGCAACAAGACGAAGTTTTCAACGGAGGTTTAATGTAACCAAAGGACCGAAAAGCGATACAATAAAGGATCTGTTTGAAAAATTTCAACGGACTGGGAACGTGACGGATGAACGTGCTGGAAAGGTAGGGCGACCGCGTGCGGCAACCACAGAGGGCAACGCGCAGCTAGTGCAGCAGGTGATCCAACAGCGGCCTCGGGTTTCCGTTCGCCGTGTTGCAGCTGCGGTCCAAATGACGTCAACGTCCACGTATCGTCTCATGCGCCAGAGTTTATACCTCTATCCATACAAAATTCAAACGCGGCAACCCCTCAGCGCCGCTACCATTGCTGCACGTGAGACATTCGCTAACGATATAGTGCACAGGATTGAGGACGGCGATATGCATGTGGGCAGCATTTGGTTTACTGACGAAGCTTATTTTTACCTGGACGGCTTCGTCAATAAACAGAACTGGCGCATACGGGGAACCGAAAAGCCCCATGTTGCAGTCCCATCGTCCCTGCATCCTCAAAAAGTACTGGTCTGGGCCGCCATTTCTTCCAAAGGAATCATTGGCCCATTTTTCAGATCCGAAACGATTACTGCATCACGCTATCTGGACATTCTTCGTGAATTTGTGGCGGTACAAACTGCCTTAGACGACACTGCGAACACCTCGTGGTTTATGCAAGATGGTGCCCGGCCACATCGCACGGCCGACGTCTTTAATTTCCTGAATGAATATTTCGATGATCGTGTGATTGCATTGGGCTATCCGAAACATACAGGAGGCGGCGTGGATTGGCCTTCCTATTCGCCAGACATGAACCCCTGTGACTTCTTTCTGTGGGGACACTTGAAAGACCAGGTGTACCGCCAGAATCCAGAAACAATTGAACAGCTGAAGCAGTACATCTCATCTGCATGTGAAGCCATTCCGCCAGACATGTCAAAGGTTTCGGGTAATTTCACTCAGAGACTACGCCATATTATTGCTACGCATGGTGGATATGTGGAAAATATCGTACTATGGAGTTTCCCAGACCGCAGCGGCATCTGTTGTTGAAAATTGTAACTACTGTAATTTCGAAAGTTTGTCTGCCTGAAAATGTACTGTTGTCCAAAGCATATTGCAACAAACGGTGTATTTCTATCGCTGCTCGTTTAGTTTTTATTGCCGTTTCAAATATACCGGTCATTTTTGAAACACGCTGTATGATGCGAGGAGTTTTCTGGAATGTGTCCGTGTATGCAAAGTCTGTGGTGGTATTGATTTGGGTTCCCCTGTTAATGGTAGCACTCTTCCGAATGCAGAGACCTGTTGGAGTGTAGGAATGTATTAGAGTTAACTTTACCATCTTCTAGACGAACGAATAGCGAACTAATACTTACTATGTGCTGGGTGGCTTTCGTGATCAAGTGTAACTTTGAGAAGATGGTGCGTTTGTGACAGAGCGTTATTCCCTCCCATGTAAATTGTTCAGTCAACTGCTTCTGGACATTTGATGCCTTTATTTGGTTGAGGGAAGAGCGATTGTGGTGTGTTGGACACACGTTTGCCTGTTCTCTAGACGTGGGAAAGACCATAGTTGGTTGGTAAAGAATATTGATGATCTCCAATCTGTTAGATGACCGACTTCGGTATTCAAGAGTGCAAATATCAGTTTACTCTACTTGTTTCTAGTTAGTCAATGGTTTACAGCAGGCTGCACGTCGCTAAAGTTTGGTGTTTGTGGAGAAATAATTTACAGTGTATATGTTGTGCATTGTAGTGCGTTAGCGATCGGGAGGCTAGGGCGGTGTTCTTGATATCGAGAAGTACAGCGAAAATGGACGGTACTCAGTAGTATATGCCCTGGTTGGAAAATGGTTCAAATGGCTCTGAGCACTATGGGACTCAACTGCTGAGGTCATTAGTCCCCTAGAACTTAGAACTAATTAAACCTAACTAACCTAAGGACATCACAAACATCCATGCCCGAGGCAGGATTCGAACCTGCGACCGTAGCGGTCTTGCGGTTCCAGACTGCAGCGCCTTTAACCGCACGGCCACTTCGGCCGGCCCTGGTTGGAGATCGGTTTGAAGCTCCAATATTCTTGCGAGTATCGTTTGTGTTTGATGACCTGTACACAACTTTGCCATGTTTGGTTGTCTGTGCAAAATGGTGATCAGTATAAAATAGTTTATTACCACTGAGTGTAGCGTCTGAAGAAAGCAAGAACAGGTTGGGGGTTCAAATGGCTCTGAGCACTATGGGACTTAACATCTGTGGTCATCAGTCCCCTAGAACTTAGAACTACTTAAACCTAACTAACCTAAGGACATCACACACATCCATGCCCGAGGCAGGATTCGAACCTGCGACCGTAGCGGTCACGCGGTTCCAGACTGTAGCGCCCAGAACCGCACAGCCACACCAGCCGGCAGGTTGGGGGTGTATAGATTGAGGGAAATGTCGGTGCAGTTTAACAGTCTTTGCAAAATAACGACAGAAAGCCCCAGAAAGAAAAGATGGATGGTGCTTCGATACTGACGGCGTTAGTAATTCGACTGGTAAATTCGATAAGAGCTAATGAGAATGGTCAATTGATTGTGGTGGGATATAGGAGCGGTGAGAACATTTGCGTATGTCGCGAGCAGGAAGGCATCACGTTATCTCCGGGAGGAAGACTGGGTTAGGTCATATTTTGGTAAACAGTTTCTGTTAGGGCAGGAATTTTGGAGCATACAAGCTGTGAAAACAAGAAAACGAGTTTTAACTATTTCTGGGGCACTATAAAAATTACGGAGAGCTGGACTTGGCTGATGGTTTTTTTTCCCACAAAAATATGTGACGTAAGAATAACATTGAGAATGTTTTAGATGGCGATGTGTCAGTGAAGCTGGAGTGTGTACTTTCGGTTGAATGCATGTGTCAACACTCAACACACTCTGTGCTATTCTGCCTTCAATGGTAAAGACCAATGGCGCCTGGAGATGGCTCGAATATGAGACTGGCGTGAACGCGCTTTGGAATGCTATGACACTATAACTGTGACTGCATAGAGCAGACTTCCACCTGCGATCGGCCGCCGTGGCTTGGGCTGTGACGGAGCATGGTGCTGGATGGACGTCTGTGTGTGCTTTGACAGCTGACAGGCGCGTCGACCGCAAATGGGCGCGAAAGAGATTGTAGCGTTTGCGCTCTGTAAATATGTCTTCGCTCCCTTCCTATAGGCGTCTAGGTGAATACGTATCGGGATAGGAATTTATCAGAAATGAAGTATGAATGAGGTGGCGCCGGTTGCGGGATGCGGGTGGGGGCATGTGCACGGTTTGACAGTTGACACGTAAATCATCGCTGCCTCCTGTGTACTCTACTGGGCGGGGGGTGGGGGTGGGGGCTGTGCTTGCGCGCGGTGATTGCATTACTGTGCAAGCAAGTCTGTAGGCTGTGATATGCGCTATTTGGACAGTTTACGAGTACTTAGTGTGTCTACACATCAATGTGTAATTATTTGAAAGGCAGTTTGCTATTGTGTACTGAAATTACGAGTTGATTGCGTGTCTGTGGGCAGTGCAACATGGCCCCGGGCACATCTGGGTGGGTGTTATGCGATAGTGCGATAGATATACTCTATCATTAAATAAGTTGTTTCAAAATAAATAGATTGCTGTCAATTCTTACTCTCTCCTGCAGCCCAGAGCAGGCTGAGTCGTTTTCCTCACCATCTTGGTTTACGTCACGAAAGGGGCCACAGCGTCCTCTGCCAGTGGTACTGGGTACTAGACCTCGTGGAGAACACACGTTTTGCAGGCATCAGGGATAACTGTACTTGCGTCATCAGTTGGTGTCACTGTAGCGTCCTCTGGTGGCGACGAAATGTACTAAGCCAGTTGGGGTCTGGAGCTCGTGGTGAAACCACTAGGTGGCGCCATCTTAGATTACGGCACTTGTGTTATCACCTGATGTCACTACAGCGTCCTCTAGTGGCATTAATATGAACTAAGTCAGTTGGCCTCTGGACTCAGTGGCGAATACACTGGGTGGTGGTGCTGCCTCTAATTGTTTAGATAAAGGCTGGTGTATGATTTCGACACTTGATGATTAGCAAGGAGAGTCTTTTACATGGATTATTATTTTGAGAATTTAGGAGTTGCTTGGCTATCTGTACGTAAATGCTCTGCATTGTTTATGAGTGGTTCGCATGTGTGAAGGTTGTGCAATGAGTTATTTTTGATGGTTTACAATTAGCGAGAGTGTGTGTAGAGTTTTATAGATGAGTTATGTAGGAGTAGTTTGCCGGTCTGTATGCTGTGGGGCATGTCTGAGCGTGTGTTCTGTGATACATATACTCCATCCATAAATAAATTGCTCCCAAATAAATAAAGTACACTCCTTCCTCTTTCCAGCAGTGTAGTGCGTGCTGAGTCTTTTTAGCACCCGCCCCTAGGAAGAGGGGCGTTCTGGCTACTTAGGTTAGTGGAGGTGGTGAGCTTGGTTTGCAGCAATTTTCTTACGTTGGTATCGAAAATGCAAGTGAGCTTTGTTTACTGGCAGAATTCAAACTTGACGCCAGTTCCTAGGAGGAAGTGGCGGTCGGGTGGCTGAGGTTTGTACAGGTGTCCTTTTTTCGCACAGTTTTCTTGGGTTGGTAGAGAAAGCGCAAGAGACCTTTATTTACTGCCAGAATTCAAACTCGGCGCCGGTTCCTAGGAAGAGGTGGTGGTCTGGACCTTGAAAAGTAGTTGAAACTATATAGTTGAACACCTTTTCATACCTATATGAAGTCGAATCACGTGGCCAATAGGCGTGCCGCATTCTAGGGGTGGGGGGGGCTAGGTCATGAATGAACACCGCGCTGATAGTGGGAAAATGTGGAACTTCTCATTTGACCATTGAATATTGAAATTGTAAATTTAATTATTGTATATAATTAAAATTGAAATCTAATTACGTACTTAGATAATTGATAGGTTAGATGTGCGATGTGTGTGTTACTTTAGTTAGCATATTTACAGAAGACTATGTCTGGCGCATGTATGGAGATGGTGGCCGAGGGTGTGTGATGCAAGCGGTCGGACGCCCACGGGCCGGTGGCGCGACCCATGTCCGGTTATAACACGCACGCGCGCGAGAGAGAACGGACGATCTTGCGTCATCACGCGATGTCGCGGTGGCATCCTCTGGTGTTGACGATATGAACTAAATCACTTGAGCTCTGGAGCTCGTGGTGGATACATCGGGTGCAGCCATCTTGAATAATTGTACTTGCATCATGATCTGACGTCAGGAGAGCACCCTCTGGTGGCATCGATATGAACTAAGCCAGTTGGAGGCCAGACTCAATGGCGAACACACCTGCTGAAATTCGTTAACTAATAAAGACAAGTCTGTTTTTCACGCAATTTTCTTTGCTTAGTAGAGATAACACGGATGTGACGAATTATCATGTTGGAATTTGAACTTCCCGCTATTTCCTGGGGGTGGGGGGCGGGGGTGAGGGGTTAGGTTAGTGGAGGTAGCGCAACTGACCTTCTTCCCGCCAAAATTCAAACTTCCCGCCATCTTGGATGACGTCACAGTGGCGCTCTCTGGTGGCGACGATATGAACTAAGCCATTTGCAGTCCAGACCCTGTGGCGAACACACATGCTTGAAATTGGTGAAATAATAAAGACAAGTCCCTTTTTCCTATCATTTTTCTTGGTGTGATGCATTATCATGTTGGAATTTGAACTTCCCGCCATTTTTATGGGGCAGGGGAGCGTAGCACTTTCCGGCCAAAATTCAAACTTCCCGCCAAAATCCGCCAACTTGAATTATGTCATGGCCGCCATCTTAGATGACGTCACGGCCGCCATCTCGGATGGCATCATCGCCGCCATCTTGGATGACGTCATCGCCGCCATCTTGGACGACGGTACTTTGTGCCAAGACCCCCCCCCCCCCCCTTGTCCCAATACTATAGAATACTAGTTTGCTGCACCAAATTCGGTGGTTGCGGCAGAGCACCGTGAACGCCACTGTACAGGCAATGCAAGTAGTCTACGACCGTGAGGACACATGATGCCGCAAATCACACAACCTTAGCCTGTCTCTGGGTGGCTCCATCTATTGTACAATATATTTTGGATCTTAGACCCATAAACTCCACAATCCGGAATCCATCTGCCTCATCTTTCATTAAGTCGATAACCCTCTTGTTCTGAAGAACAATACTGGAAGAATTATCGGCTGCGTATTCTAATGTGTCATATTCATTACTGTGACTACTAATTACTTCATATGGAACACAGTTCTTCACCCAATAGATGAAGCTATCTGTATCCATATAAAGTAACTTTGGGTCTACAAAATGAGTTTTAGCAGTCTCATAGTGGAGGGAGTAAATGTGGAGTTTGGAGATGTCCAGTATACACATACCCACATAGACTGGTTTTGCAAACTCTGCTCAAACCTTCGACACTTCACAGCAACAAAGTTCTCATTGGAAATAGTGCCTCGCTTAAAATATGGTCTGTTCATGCAATTTCTTACACCTCAACGCCCAACTCATTCGGTCCGAACCAAGATATCGCATTCATTTCTTACATTCTGCACGGGTTTACCGAAAATGAAATTATTCATCAATTTATAAAAATATTTTTCGAAATCACTAGTGGCGCCCGCCCTGTTTTCTACATCTACATCTACGTGATTATTCTGCTATTCACAATAAAGTGCCTGGCAGAGGGTTCAATGAACCACCTTCAAGCTGTCTCTCTACCGCTCACTCTCGAACGGCACGCGGGAAAAACGAGCACTTAAATTTTTCAAATGGATCTGAGCACTATGAGACTTAACATCTGACGTCCTAACTAACCTAAGGACATCACACACAACTATGCCCGAGGCAGGATTCGAACCTGCGACCGTAGCGGTCGCGCGGTTCCAGACTGAAGCACCTAGAACTGCTCGGCCACATCGGCCGGCACTTAAATTTTTCTGTGCGAGCCCTGATTTCTCTTATTTTATGCTGATAATCATTTCTCCCTATGTAGGTGGGTGCCAACAGAATGTTTTCGCAATTGGAGGAGAAAACTGGTGACTGAAATTTCATGAGAAGATCCCGTCGCAACGATAAACGCCTTTGTTTTAATAATTGCCACTCCAATTCACGTATAATGTCTGTGACACTATCTCCCCTATTTCGCGATAATACATAACGAGCTGCCCTTCTTTGTACTTTTTCGATGTCATCCGTCAGCCCCACCTGATGCGGATTCCACACCGCACAGCAATACTCCAGAACAGGTCGGACAAGTGTGGTGTAAGCAGTCTCTTTCGTAGATCTGTTGCACATTCTAAGTGTTCTTCCAATGAATGCAAGTCTTTGGTTTGCTCTACCCACAATATTATCTATGCGATCGTTCCAATTTAGGTTATTTGTAATTGTAATCCCTAAGTATTTAGCCGAATTTACAGCCTTCAGATTTGTGTGACTTATCGCGTAATCGAAATTTAGCTGATTTCTTTTAGTACTCATGTGAATAACTTCACACTTTTCTTCATTCAGGGTCAATTGCCACTTTTCGCACCATACAATTATTGTACCTAAATCATTTAGCAAGTCGTTTTGATCATCTGATGACTTTACAAGACGGTAAATGACAACATCATCTGCAAACAATCTAAGACGGCTACTCAAATTGTCTCCTATGTCGTCAATATAAATCAGGAACAATAGAGGGCCTATAACACTTCCTTGGGAGCGCCGGATATTACTTCTGTTTTACTCGCTGACTTTCCGTCTATTACTACGAACTGTGGCCTTTCTGACAGGAAATCACTAATCCAGTCGCACAACTGAGGCGATAATCCGTAGGCACGCTGTTTGGTTAGAGGACGCTTGTGAGGAACGGTGTCGAAAGCCTTCTGGAAATCTAAAAATATGGAATCAATTTGACATGCTCTGTTGATAGCACTCATTAGTTCATGAGTATAAAGAGCTAGTTGTGTTTCACAAGAACGATATTTTCTGAATCCGTGCTGACTGTGTGTCAATAAATCGTTTTCTTCGAGGTACTTCATAATGTTCGAATACAGTATATGTTCCAAAACCCTACTGCAAATCGAGGTTAGTGATATAGGCCTGTAATTCGGCGGATTACTCCTAGTTCCCTTTTTGGGTATTGGTGTGACTTGAGCAATTTTCCAGTCTTTAGGTACGGATCTTTCTATGAGCGAGTGGTTGAATATAACTGCTAAATATGGAGCTATTTTATCAGCATACTCTGAGAACAACCTGACTGGTATACCAGTTGAACCGGAGGCCTTACCTTTATTAAGTGATTTAAGCTACTTTGTTACACCGAGGATATCTACTTCTATGTTTCCCATCTTGGCAGTTCTTCTTGATTGGGCCGGCCGAAGTGGCCGTGCGGTTAAAGGCGCTGCAGTCTGGAACCGTAAGACCGCTACGGTCGCAGGTTCGAATCCTGCCTCGGGCATGGATGTTTGTGATGTCCTTAGGTTAGTTAGGTTTAACTAGTTTTAAGTTCTAGGGGACTAATGACCTCAGCAGTTGAGTCCCATAGCGCTCAGAGCCATTTGAATTTTTTTTTGTTCTTGATTGGATTTAAGGAATGTTTTCTTCGTCTTCTTTGGTGAAGGAGTTTCAGAAAACCGTGTTTAATAACTATGCTTTAGTGGCACTGTCATTAGTGACTTCACCGTTGTTATCGCGCAGTGAAGGTATTGATTGCGTCTTGCCACTGGTGTGCGTTATCGATGACCAGAATCTCTTTGGGTTTTCTGCCATATTTCGAGACAGAATTTTGTTGTGGTAATTATTAAAAGCATCTTTCATTGAAGTACGCGTTATATTTCGAACTTCTATAAAACTTTGCCAATCTTGGGGATTTTGAGTTCTTTTAAATTTGGCATGCTTTTTTCGTTGCTTCTGCAACAACGATCTGACCCGTTTTGTGTACCATGGGGGACCAATACCATCACTTATTGATTTATGTGGTATATATCTCTCAATTGCTGTCGATACTATCTCTTTGAAAACATTCCACAACTTTTCTACACTTACATGATCAGATCGGAAGGAGTGAAGACTGTCTCTTAAAAAGGCGTTAAGAGCATTTTATCAGCTTTTTTAAATAGCGTTTCTTTTTGGTTGTTGTAGGTGTTACAGTATTCAGCCTAGCAGCAACTGCCTTGTGGTCGCTAATCCATGTATTCGTCACAATACTCACTATTTGGCTCAAAATGGTTCAAATGGCTCTGAGCACTATGGGACTTAACATCTGTGGTCATCAGTCCCCTAGAACTTAGAACTACTTAAACCTAACTAACCTAAGGACATCACACACACCCATGCCCGAGGCAGGATTCGAACCTGCGACCGTAGCAGCCTCGCGGTTCCGGACTGCAGCGCCAGAACCGCTCGGTCACCGCGGCCGGCTACTCACTATTTGTCCGGGATTATTTGTTGCTAAAAGGTCAAGCATGCTTTCGCAACCATTTACGCTTCGAGTGGGCTCATGAACTAATTGTTCAAAATAATTTTCTGAGAAAACATTCAGTACAATTTCGGATGACGTTTTATACCTGCCGCTGGCTTTAAACGTATAATTCCAGCATATAGAGGGTAGATTGAAGTCACCACTGACTACAATTGTATGAGCGGGGTACTTATTTGAAATGGGACTCAAGTTTTCTTTGAACTGTTCAGCAACTATACCTTCTCAGTCGGGGGGGGGGGGGGGGTCGGTAAAACGATCCAATTGATAGTTTAGTACGATTGTCAGGTATAACCTCTACACATACTATTTCACGCGAACTATCTACTTCAGTTTCGCTACAAGGCAAACTACCTCTGACAGTAATAAATACTCCACCACCAACTGTATTTAATCTATCCTTTCTGAACACTGTTAGATCGTTTGAAAAAATTTCGGCTGAACTTATTTCCGGCTTTAGCCAGCTCTCTGTACCTATAACTATTTGAGCTTCAGTGCTTTCTATTGAGCTTGGAGCTTTGGTTCTTTCCCAACACAGCTACGACAATTTACAACCACAATACCAATCGTTTCTACAACTACCTTACCGTGTTTTACCTGCCCACTTTTAGACGGACGCCCCTTCTGTGGTTGCCTGAGACCCTCTAACTTAAAAACACGCCCAGTCCCTTCCACACAGCCCCCGCTACCCGTTTAGCCGCCTCCTGTGTGTAGAGGACTCCTGACCTATTAAGCAGAACCCGGAAACCCACCACCCGATGGCGCAAGTCAAGGAATCTGCAGCCTATATGGTCACAGAACTGCCTGAGCCTGTGATTCAGACCCTCCACTCGGCTCTGCACCAAAGGACCACAATCGGTTCTATCGACGATGCTGCAGATGGTGAGCTCAGAAGCAAGATTGGTAGTCTTTACCATTTCCACTAGCCGCCCGAAACCAGACAATCTGCTCCGATCCAAAGTGTCACACGTCATTGGTACAGACATGAGTCACCACCTGCAATAGGCTGCACGCTGTACTCTTCATGGCATCCAGAAGCACCCTTTCCACATTTGGAATGACTCCCTCCAGAATGCACACGGAGTGCACTTTGACTTCCTTCCCCTCCTTGGCAGCCATGTTCCTAAGGGGCCCCATATTGCGCCTAACATTGGAGCTCCCAACTCTTAGCAAACCTACCCTCTGTGAATGCCCAGACCTTGCGGGCTGAGAAGCTTCCTCTGGAACAGGATGGACGACTGCATCCAGCTGAGAGACATTGTCAGCCACAGATAATGCCCAAAACCTGTTCGTCAAACGAACTGGGGGGGGGGGCCGTACGATTGGCTCCTTGGGAAGTTTTTCTCTGCCTGCCAGACTTTGGAATGATCTCCCACTTGACCACGGGTGAGGGGTCAACCTCAGTGCAGTCGGTACCTGGGGCAGTCACAGCAGTGGATCGATCGGAGGACACATGGGATGTGCTCGACGTCCCTCTCATCCCCACTTTCGATCCCCCACAGTGACGCCCCTTGGCAGCAGCCTCAAGCTGTGTAAGGGAAGCCATTGCAGTCTGGAGCTGTGAGTGAAGGGTCGCCAACTCAGCTCGCATCTGTACACAACAATCACAGTTCCGATCCATTACTGCAGTCGCTCCTGTTTGAAGCTTGTAAAAATATGTAACAAGCGAACAGTGTACTCACCTTATTAGTAGCAGGAACTCGCGGTGCACTCTCGCTGACGGTCTAACCGGCACTGAGCTCTTCTAACCAAACAAACAAAAGCCTGTACGATACGAGGGTCGATACAATGGTCGATAGCAACGGCGGTACTGTACACTACACTGTTATTGAAATAAAAGGTTGTGCCTAGTAAGCACTCAAACATGCAAGAAGTTACAAAAATAAACTAGTAACTACACAGATAACTGAAAATAAGTCGCTCCCATTTGAATCTCGTAAAAAATATGTAACAAGCGAAAGGTGTACTCACCTTATTAGTAGCAGGAACTTGCTTTGCGCTCTCACTGACGGTCTAACCGGTATTTAATTCAATATACTCCTTCAGCCATGGGGACTGATTGAAGGAGGTAGCCTGGTGATACTGTCTAGCTCCATCCCTAAGCTGAGACACTGCTATAGAGTATGATAATGAATTACATACCTCTGCTGTGTCCAACAGTGGTTATCAGGTTAGGGGTAGTCCTTCCTCATGGAACCTGTTGCTCTGGACATAACGGTAAGTCGCTTGTCATTTCATGCAAGCTAACACGGTATATGAGCTCTGCCTCCACCACATACCCTCCATCAGAATCAGCCACCAGACCCAATATTTTTCCACCTAGTCCCTCTAATTCGTTTTCTGGCACCCATTGAAATCCAGCAGTGGCTGCGTCATGTCGTGCCTGTGTAAGTTATTCACATCCAAAAATAGTATATAACTTGACTCAAGGGATGCATTGGACCCGGCACCCATACATGCCTTGGCGTGCCTATGGACGCACTGGCAAAGTTATCCACGGATATCACGCTCAAAGAAAAGAAGCATCTTAGTATCAGTCAAAAATTTGATACTGCACTTCGTTTTCTTGAGCACTGCGTCCCTAGTGCTATGTAATAAAACACCGATTCCAGAGAGTACATGGCTATGCATACACTCCAGAACTTTTCAAAAACATCCGCAGGTGAGCACACTTCAGTGTCCATGTATAGTCTTGGGTATTCACCCAAATTTGGAATGTTGAATTCCCGCTAGGAATTCAAGGCACGCTCGTAATCTACACTAGTTATGCCATCACCTGTGAGAGGACTCGAAATGCCTTTTTAAATAAGTTTCTTCTGAAAACGTATTTAGACACCGGAAGCAAATGTGTTTCTTATCTTTATGCTTTACAACTGGCTGTAAAGGGGGTGGGACATGTCTTTGATCCATTTGTAATTCTGATTATAACCTTCAGAGAAGAGCAGCATGTTTTCATGAAGATCACGCTCACCTGCAGATTTTGAAAAAAAGGAGAGGTCCAACTATAGTATGCTTGTCCTGCTCACAGGCTTGATTTTCTGCTTCTTCCTCAGGCCATAAACGTGAAACGATATTCCGGGATGATCTGTCTCAAATTTTGGTACGAGGGTCATTCAATAATTAAAGAGAGAAATTGGTCTGGAGAAAAAAGCGTTTATTTTTACAAAACAGTACTTTTTCTGATTTTCAACATAATCCCCTCGAACATTTATGCACTTGTTGCAATGGGCTACAATCTTTTTTATTCAGGCTGCAAAGAACTCTTTATCTTGATGTTTGAACCAATTTCCCGCAAACTTTTTCACGTCTTTGTTGGCCGGGAACCTCTTCCCACGTAATGCCTCCTTCAGTGCACAAGACAAATGGAAATCACTAGGTGCTAAATCAGGTATGTAAGGGGGACGAGGCAGTATTTCCCAGTCTATTTTGGTGATGAGGACGTGCGTTGTGTTGATGGAGAATCACACCTTTCCTCTGAGATCCACGACGTCTCTCTCTCATGGCTGGCTTCACATTGTTTAAAAGCAAACCCAAGTAGTACTGCTTGTACGCTGCTCTTCGAGATAATCGTAAAAAACTGGACCTTCAGCATCCCAAAACACAGTCAACATAACTTTTCCTGCTAATGCTTCGATATTTAATTTTTTCTTGTCAGGTGAGTTGGTGTGCTTCCACTCCATGCTTTGTCTTTTTGATTCTGGTTCATAATAGTGAACACAAGTTTCATCACAAGTTAAAATTTTGTTGAGGAAGTGCTCACCTTCTCTTTCATAATGTTCCTGTAGCTCTGTGCACACTCTCAACCTTATTTCCTTGTGTAGCTGCGTCAACTCCTTTGGGACCCATCTTGCACATGTTTTGCGGTACTTCAGCTTGTTACAGATAATGCTATGAACTGTAGCAGTACTGACTTGAATCTTATCAATTATAATTTCCACAGTCACGCAACAGTCGGTACGAATAATGTCATCAATTCGACTTTCAAGTGAGGGAGTTGAAACTGCAACTGGTCGGCCAGAACGGTGTTCGTCAGTCACTGAGTCGCGTCCATTTTTGAACTGCTCTACCCACTAGTAAAAATTTGCACGGTTCATACAACCTTCACCATAAACTTTAGACATTCTACAGTATATATTCACTGATTTCTCGCCGTCAGCAAGTAAAAAACGAATAACAGAACGTTGTTCAACTAATGTGGACGTTTCAAGCGGACTCGCCATCTTGAAATGTATTTTTGAGGTTATAAACAATACAGTGTTGATACATCAGCTGATCAGGGATCATCCCAGTAATGCCACCTTAAAGCTATAAAAGTACCAAACTTGCCCTACTAACAATTTTCCCGAGACTAATTTGCCTCTTTAATTATTGAATGACCCTTGTATGTCCTGAATCTTTATGGGGAACTTGATACCTTCAGAAATTATAACATCTATTCCGTATCGAGAAGTGGGCTGTGGATCTTTTGTGTAATTTCTTTTGCAAAGCTGGATTGACCATGCAAAGCATTTTGAACATTAATACAGGCCTGCTAGTTCTTAATATCCTCAGGGAGTTTGATAAAACTGAACCCTCCATTTAATGGATCATAGACACGAATAAGGATGTCGAGGCATGGTATTTGGCTGAGTGCTTCAGCTGACCCTTTTACTTCCATCTCGGAAAACTGGGCCAGTATAGCACCCAAGGTGGATTCACGATACCATTTGATGACTGTTGTACTTTGAGATATACCGCCATTGTCACCCCAGATGTAGTGTTTCCTTCTCAGCAGCACTCTGCTGCTTGGGAGGGTGAGGCAACTCGTTGCAGAGTACTCCGTTACATTTAATGGTATTATACATATCTTGGATCATCTACAGCTTTGAGGAGCTCTGCCTCCAGCACTAGATGCAAGCTTCTAGAAACCTGACTGGGTCGCGGTACCCCCCCTCCCCCCTCCCCAGCCGGATTCTCAAAGGCCCTAGCAAGTGCCAAGTAGTCTAGAGGGGTTATGACACCACAAATCTGATGTCCTTCACTATCACGATGTGATAGAGGACTACCATTAGCCACAGGTTCATTATCATTAATACTAAAACTACGAGGCGACTTCGCACACCTGGTGGATGAGGAGGGGTCTTCGAGGAAGGGGGGGGGGGGGGGTATGCACTGAGGCAAACATACCTTTCGTTGCCGGTGAGGGCGAGCAGCTGGAGCCGGAGTAGGAGGAAGTGACAGCGGTGAGCTCCCGTGAAATCATCGAGGCTGTGGCGAGAGCACTCGCTGATGCTGCTGTGTATTGGTGTATTGGAACCTTCACCACCACCAGCCTGAGGGGGGGGGGGGGGAAAGTTGGTTGCTCTGACTGAACCAACCACCCACAGACTCCAGAGGGTAGTCTGTGGTTCGGGGGCCAGCACTGCAGCAGCCACGGCCTCCTCTCGTGTGGCAACGAGCGGCAATATGCATGCCGGTGCACGCTGTTCGGGTGCGTGTTTGGTACCTGCCCCCACAATCACCACTCTAGGTGCACGTGCCATAGCAAATTGTTGTCACGGTAGTGTTGGTGGCACCTCTGTAACATACGAGTAACAGAAATAATTAAGCATTACAGTACTCGATGGGTGAAGCGAAGTGTCAATGTGCTGTCCCACGAGTGCAGCCAGCTCAGCAGACTCGTGGGATGTGGATACTGCTGCTGCCGTCATCGAGGCCGCCCTGCTGGAAGTCGGCCGCACTCTCTCGGTCGCCACCCGCCGATGCGCTGCGACTTGTGCCACACTGGTGCCCGCAATTCCGGAGACTGCTACAGTCCCCGGTCCTCGCCACCCCCCACCCAGTTTGGCCTGCTCTGTCCGACCACGCGTCCCGTGGTGTGTGTACTGGTCACCCGTGGCCCTCCTGCTCCCAGGACAGGACCTCACTCCAAACTGCACCCTCTCGGATGCTGTGCTGCAACTTGCCGCTAGTGGTGCTTGCCGGATGACAACACCCGCCGCCGTCTCTGGCGCTGTCGCAGCGCTGCTGTGCCTCCCACAGCGTACACCTCACCCGGACCCCGGTATGCCAGGTGGGAAGCAAACGTGGTCTGTAGACTCGAGTGGAACCGAGTCCCTCCTGGACCCGCTGCAGACTGCTGCCACTGCCCTCTTTCAGGCAGACCGTGCGATCTCCAAGTTCCGGGCTGCCGTTACGTCCCGCCCCGGTGTTGCGTCGCCAGAGGTGGAATATAGTCCGAACAAGTACGTGCCACACGTTATAAACGTTTGAGTCTCCCAGTCTATATCCGGTAAATTAAAATCTCCACCCAGAACTATAACATGGTCGGGAAATCTACTCGAAATATTTTCCAAATTTTCCTTCAGGTGTTCTGCCACAACAGCTGTTGAGCCAGGGGGCCTATAGAGACATCCAGTTACCATGTTTGAGCCTGCTTTAACCGTGACCTTCAAAAAATGTTCAAATGTGTGTGAAGTCTTATGGGACTTAACTGCTAAGGTCATCAGTCCCTAAGCTTACACACTACTTAACCTAAATTATCCTAAGGACAAACACACACATCCGAGCCCGAGGGAGGACTCGAACCTCCGTCAGGACCAGCCGCACGAACCGTGACCTTCACCCAAACTATTTCACATTTCTGATCTCAGTCAATTTCCTTCGATACTATTGCACTTTTTATCGCTATAAGCACGCCTCCCCCTTCACTGTCCAGCCTGTCTCTGCAGTCTAAACTCCAATCTAAGTTTAGAATTTCATTAC
Organism: Schistocerca americana; assembly: GCF_021461395.2. Taxonomy (NCBI): domain Eukaryota; kingdom Metazoa; phylum Arthropoda; class Insecta; order Orthoptera; family Acrididae; genus Schistocerca; species Schistocerca americana. The sequence continues at coordinate 89,553,161 of NC_060130.1, forward strand.
TGTTTACATCTGGTTTCAGCCAACTTTCTGTCCCTAGTACTATGTGGGCATTGTGACCGTTTATTAATGAGAGCAGTTCTGGGACCTTTCTCTAGACGCTCCTGCAGCTTACTATTTCCACATTAGTATTGTCATTCTCTGTTGCGTTTTGCCTACTGCTACCTTGTCGCGTCTCAGGAGGCGTCTTGTCTGGCCTAGGGAGAGAATTCTCTAACCTAAAAAACTCACATGTGCACTCCACACGTTCCCCACTACTCTTGTAGCCGCTTCCTGCGTGTAGTGCACGCCTGACCTATTCAGGGAGACCCTACATTTCTCCACCCGATAGCAGAGGTCGAGAAATTTGCACCCCAGATCTCCGCAGAATCGTCTGAGCCTCTGGTTTAAGCCTTCCACTCGGCTCCAAACCAGAGAAACGCGATCGGTTCTGGGAATGATACTACAAATAGTTAGCTCAGATTCCACTCCGCGAGCGAGGCTTTCCGCCTTCACCAACTCCGCCAACCACCTGTATGAACTGAGGATGACCTCTGAACCCAGACGGCAGAAGTCATTGGTGCCGACATGAGCAACAATTTGCAGTTGGGTGCACCCAGTGCTCTCTATCTCCGCCGGCAGAGCCTCCTCCACATCTCGGATCAGACCACCCAGCAAGCCGGTGAACACCGGCCTTCTTCCCCGACCTTTCCGCTATTTCCCTAAGGGGCTCCATCACCCGCCTAACATTGGAGCTCCCAATCACTAATAAACCCCTCCTCCCGTGTGCCTGCTCGGACCTTGCTGAAGGAGCGGCCACAAGTCCACTCACAGGCAGAGCGGGCGATGCCACACGGCCAGCCTCCACATTGACCCTCCGCCTCGTGCGCCGCGAACGCCGTTGGACCCGCCACTCCCCTCGGGGAGAGGGTGACCCAACAGCGCCCGGTGCCCGCGATGTCTCGATAGCAGGGACCGTGGGTGAAGCATGTAACACCTGGGGTGTACCATGCGACGCACCAGACTCCCCACTGCCGCTACACTCCGAAGCAGCTGCCTGAAGACGGCTGACCGCGGCCATCAGCACGTTCAGCTGTTCGCGAACAGTGGCCAGCTCCTCCTGCGTCCGTACGCAGCAGTCACACATCCTATCCGTCCAAAGAAATCAACAACTTACTGTAGAGAGTTAAGTAATCAACTTTTAACTAGACTGCTAATTCACTAAGGGCGACTGGCTGACTAAACTGTAGTTACTAGACACTTCTTGTTGGAAACAATGAAAATAAGCACGAACTGTCTCTGGACTATATTCAAAACAAACACGAAATCTATGGAACACTATTACTAGTACTCGAGAATTAAAGCTTCCTAAAAACAAAAACACACGGAAAAAGAAGTGACAAATAAGAAAAACACATTTAATACTTAATTTTCGGTAGCTTGCTGCACAGGAGATGTGAAGCAGACGGCAGTTACGACGACGACGGCACACAATTTGCTGCGTATTGTTCCACATCCCTTTTCCGAGTGCGCCACCAAAATCGTTCTGCTACTCGTCTTCCTGTTGCTCGACGACCAACATGCCCCGAGAGCACATGATCATGGGCCTACTTTAAGACTTCCTCTCTCAAACTCTTTGGTGCCACTACCCGTGGTAGGCACCTGGTAACTCTACACAACAAATTTCCCTCCACAATGAAATGTGGTTGAATTCTAAAACTCTGGCACTCCTCATCCGCTGTTTGTGCCCTTTGCCATTCCGCGACACTCTTACCCGTTACTTCTAATGAGCCTAATTTGCGACTTAATGCATCTGCATTCCCGTGTTTCTTCCCTGGCTTATGAATTACTTCAAAGTCAAATTCACTTAATTTTAGATCCCACCGTGTTAACCGACTAGAAGGATCCTTAAGTCCCAGTAACCATCTCAACGCTGCATGATCCGTCATGACCTTAAACTTCCTACCATAAAGGTATGTTGTTGTTGTTGTTGTGGTCTTCAGTCCTGAGACTGGTTTGATGCAGCTCTCCATGCTACTCTATCCTGCGCAAGCTTCTTCATCTCCCAGTACCTACTGCAACCTACATCCTTCTGAATCTGCTTAGTGTATTCATCTCTTGGTCTCCCTCTACGATTTTTACCCTCCACGCTGCCCTCCAATGCTAAATTTGTGATCCCTTGATGCCTCAAAACATGTCCTACCAACCGGTCCCTTCTTCTAGTCAAGTTGTGCCACAAACTTCTCTTCTCCCCAATCCTATTCAATACCTCCTCATTAGTTACGTGATCTACCCACCTTATCTTCAGCATTCTTCTGTAGCACCACATTTCGAAAGCTTCTATTCTCTTCTTGTCCAAACTATTTATCGTCCATATTTCACTTCCATATGGGGCTACACTCCATACAAATACTTTCAGAAACGACTTCCTGACACTTAAATCTATACTCGATGTTAACAAATTTCTCTTCTTCAGAAACGATTTCCTTGCCATTGCCAGTCTACATTTTATATCCTCTCTACTTCGACCATCATCAGTTATTTTACTCCCTAAATAGCAAAACTCCTTTACTACTTTAAGTGTCTCATTTCCTAATCTAATCCCCTCAGCATCACCCGATTTAATTTGACTACATTCCATTATCCTCGTTTTTCTTTTGTTGATGTTCATCTTATATCCTCCTTTCAAGACACTGTCCATTCCGTTCAACTGCTCTTCCAAGTCTTTTGCTATCTCTGACAGAATTACAATGTCATCGGCGAACCTCAAAGATTTTATTTCTTCTCCATGGATTTTAATACCTACTCCGAATTTTTCTTTTGTTTCTTTTACTGCTTGCTAAATATACAGATTGAATAACATCGGGGAGAGGCTACAACCCTGTCTCACTCCTTTCCCACCCACTGCTTCCCTTTCATGCCCCTCGACTCTTATAACTGCCATCTGGTTTCTGTACAAATTGTAAGTAGCCTTTCGCTCCCTGTATTTTACCCCTGCCACCTTCAGAATTTGAAAGAGAGTATTCCAGTTAACGTTGTCAAAAGCTTTCTCTAAGTCTACAAATGCTAGAAACGTAGGTTTGCCTTTTCTTAATCTTTCTTCTAAGATAAGTCGTAAGGTTAGTATTGCCTCACGTGTTCCAACATTTCTACGGAATCCAAACTGATCTTCCCCGAGGTCCGCTTCTACCAGTTTTTCCATTCGTCTGTAAAGAATTCGCGTTAGTATTTTGCAGCTGTGACTTATTAAACTGATAGTTCGGTAATTTTCACATCTGTCAACACCTGCTTTCTTTGGGATTGGAATTATTATATTCTTCTTGAAGTCTGAGGGTATTTCGCCTGTCTCATACATCTTGCTCACCAGATAGTATAGTTTTGTCATGACTCACTCTCCCAAGGCCATCAGTAGTTCTAATGGAATGTTGTCTACTCCCGGGGCCTTGTTTCGACTCAGGTCTTTCAGTGCTCTGTCAAACTCTTCACGCAGTATCTTATCTCCCATTTCATCTTCATCTACATCCTCTTCCATTTCCATAATATTGTCCTCAAGTACATCGCCCTTGTATAAACCCTCTACATACTCCTTCCACCTTTCTGCCTTCCCTTCTTTGCTTAGAACTGGGTTGCCATCTGAGCTCTTGATATTCATACAAGTGGTTCTCTTCTCTCCAAAGGTCTCTTTAATTTTCCTGTTGGCAGTATCTATCTTACCCCTAGTGAGACAAGCCTCTACATCCTTACATTTGTCCTCTAGCCATCCCTGCTTAGCCATTTTGCACTTCCTGTCGATCTCATTTTTGAGACGTTTGTATTCCTTTTTGCCTGCTTCATTTACTGCATTTTTATATTTTCTCCTTTCATCAATTAAATTCAATATTTCTTCTGTTACCCAAGGATTTCTATTAGCCCTCGTCTTTTTACCTACTTGATCGTCTGCTGCCTTCACTACTTCATCCCTCAGAGCTACCCATTCTTCTTCTACTGTATTTCTTTCCCCCATTCCTGTCAATTGTTCCCTTATGCTCTCCCTGAAACTCTGTACAACCTCTGGTTCTTTCAGTTTATCCAGGTCCCATCTCCTTAAATTCCCGCCTTTTTGCAGTTTCTTATGAACTGCAGATTGAAACCATAAAGGTAAGAACGAAAATACGTTACTCCATGTATTACAGCCAACATCTCCTTTTCCGTTGTGGAATAATTCCGCTCTGCCCTATTTAACTGTCTAGAAGCATACGCCACCGGATGCTCCTGTCCATTCACCATTTGTCCCAAACCATATCCTACTGCGCCATTTGAAGTGTCACATGATAAGATAAAGTCTTCTTCAAAATTCGGAAACACCAACACCGGACCAGAAACTAATCTCATCTTTAATTCGTCGAAAGCTTCCTGATATTTCTCTGTCCATTGAAATTTAACCCCTTTCTTTAAAAGCTTTGTTAATGGCTCGGCTATTTTTGCAAAATCTTTTACAAATTTGCGATAATATGAACATAACTGAATATACAACTGTAACTGCTTCGTTGTACGTGGCGTCGGAAAATTTTGAACTGCCGCTGTTAACCGAGAATCGGTTTGAACCCCTTGTTCACTGATTACATGACCGAAATATTTGACCTGCGTCTGCGCAAAATTACATTTTTCTGAACTTAATGTTAACTGTGATGACCAAAATCTTCTAAAGACTTCTCTTAAACGCGATACCTTCGAAAATACTATAATGTCATCTGGGTAAACCATACATGTCTTTGGTTTTAATCCCTTTAAAATACCATCTAATAATCGCTGAAAAGTTGCCGGTGCATTCTTCAACCCGAACGGCATCCGTATATACTGATAGTGTCCCCCAGGAACGGAAAAGCTGTCTTTGCTCTATCCTCTGGCGCTACTTCCAACTGATGGTATCCACTCTGTAAATCCATCGTCGTAAAATGCTTACATTGTCCCAGATTGTCCAGTGTGTCCGTGATATTCGGAATCGGATATGCGTCCGAAATGGTTTTCGCATTCAGAAACCTATAATCACAACAAAACCTATATTTCCTTGTACCATCCACCGACTTCTTAGGTACGAGAACTATATTGCTTGAATACGGACTATCGCTATGCTCTATGATTACATCCTGTAGTTGTTCCATAAACTCCTCTAATAGCGGTTGCATAGGACGTGCTATTCTATATGGTTTCCTAAACACTGGTGTATTATCCTCCGTTGGTATGTGATGCTCCGTAATCGTTGTTGCCGGTAACCTACCCTCCGTTCCGAATAAATCGCTAAATGTCAATAATAATTTCTCCAACGCGACCCTGTCGTCTCCCTGCAAATGCTGTAATTTTTCCCTTAATTGCGCTGCATCGACGTTTTGCTTATGGCTCTCCTCTAAATCCTCTCTATCGAGGTCATCTTCATCAAAAAACTCCAACGTGGGCAATAACAACCCTTTCTACAAGCTAAAACCCACTCTGCCTAAGTTATCTATACTTACAGGAACTTTATAATCTCCTTCCACATAACTTGCGTGAGTTAAACTCCTCCACACAAAACAGTGCGCATTATCCAACTCCTCGTTACTCGAGAGTGGCTCCACCATGTACAACGTCTCCTTTGGTAAGTACGTATTTATCGAAACCCACACTACCTTCCCTGTACCTGCCGGTATGTTATCCTGCTGATCGGCCTTTAATGAATCCGTTCGCAGTTTAGCTGGCGTCACCTTCATGTTAAGTGCGCCTTGCGACATTCGTCCATTTGCAACCGTTTCCCCCATGCGAAACATTGTTCCACCGAGTTCCACTGTTTGTTGCCAAAGATCTTTCCTCACACGATGTTTTTCAAGGAAGTCCAGTCCGAGAATCACCGAATATCCCTCACCCACACGTGGTAACACCTCTACCTGCTTACTCGCGATGGAAGTACCGTCGCACCCAATGACTCCACTTTATTACCTCCCATCCCACGTAACCTATAATGTGGTGGCTCAAGCCTGCTACCCTGGTCCACACAAATAACAGACACGTGTGCCCCCTTGTCAACCAGAAACCTCTGTTCCCTTCCGTTCACCAAGCCTAATAAGCAGCATTCCATCTGTGCACCTACAAGCGCATTACCTAATTTCACTGGGACTGCTCTTCGACAGTTGAAGCAATCCCGTTCTCGTTTAACGGCTGCTGCGGCCGAGGTTCCCCCCTACTTTTACTGCTGCAGTTCACTGCCCAGTGACCAATTTTCCCACATGAGTAACACCACAACTGACGCTGACACTGCCTCCTAATATGCCCTACCTGGCCACAACCAGAACACTTAATTTCCGCTGCCAGGACTCTATGCTCCTCCCTTTGCTTCGTTGCGTAATCTACCTCCTGTAAGTATGTGGCAATCCTTAAAGCCGCCTCAAGATCACTGGGATTCTCCATTCTCACCCGGCGCGACATCTCCGGCGGTACTCCTCCAAAGACACATCTAACGCACTGTTCTCGGCCTCTTGTAACAGCACTCTGTTAGTTTCCCCATTGTGTGATGTTCGAACGTTTGTACATTCAGTTTTCGAATCCTGTCTGAGAAAACCTCCACAGTCTCATTTCTCCTCATAACTAGCGCACTTAATTTTTCCCGAAAAAACCTGGTACTATTCTGTTTTTGATACCTCTGGCATAAACCATCCTCAAGCTCTGAAAACGTACCCCCGTTGTTCAACGTTTCACGGTACAATATGTACGACTTGGCCTCCCCTATTAAGCGTAACTTCGCCACTCTCGACATTACAACAACCGACCACCAATTGGCCTCAGCCATTGCGATAATGTCATTAAGAAATATCGACACATCCTCCGTCGCTTTACCTGAAAAGAGGTGTTAATCAATGCCGCGATTGCCGGGTCAAACGCTCTATGACACTCCACGACCTGTAATTTATTTTCACCCAACGTCCTTTCGCCTACTCGCAATGCCTCAAATCTCCCTGCTTATTCTACATATTTTTCTTTGTCACTTACCCTCGCCTCTGGCAATACCCGAATTTGCTCTGGTAGAGCGGCTACAGCTTCCGCAGTAGTCACTGCCGCAGCTTCCGCTGCTTGCCGTGTTTCCACCATTCTTGCTTATAGCTCCACTGTTGCCATTAATTTCACTCTGCTACTCCTCAAACTTAGTTCTTGCGGCGAATCATCGCCCATCTACATTCTGAACAATTGCGCGCCAACTCTTACAAATAAAAACAATTCTTTGGCACCTACTTTGTACACAGTAATCCGTGGCCTGACGGGTTACAAAAATTACACCGCTTAGGTGCTGTTATCATGTCCCCTATTTCCCCTGAATCCAGATAAATCTAAGGCCCCTCTGGCCTTACAAAAGACACCTTTAAAAAGTCCATCCTAATTAACAAAAGAATGACACATAAACCATAAATCAAACGTCAGAAATGGTTCAAATGGCTCTGAGCACTATGGGACTTAACATCTACGGTCATCAGTCCCTTAGAACTTAGAACTACTTAAACCTAACTAACCTAAGGACATCACACAACACCCAGTCATCACGAGGCAGAGAAAATCCCTGACCCCGCCGGGAATCGAACCCGGGAACCCGGGCGTGGGAAGCGAGAACGCTACCGCACGACCACCAGCTGCGGACAAACGCCACTCACCCCTCCACATCGTGCTCGTGTGCAAGTGAACAGTGCTGCTTTCCTCCTCATACTGGTACAGGTGAACACCTCCCAAACGACAAGACGTAAGAAGTGCACGACCACCCGTCACGAATGCTATCAAACACCTCAACTACCCCTCTACACAGGCACACCTCAACGCGACTTGCTCGACATAATATGTGGGAGTGGAAATCCAGTACCAGCGTTGTAACCGGCACCACTTCTGACACCACTTTTTCGGGGTCGGGGGTCGAACCTGGAACTCCAGATGGCGGAGCTGAAGCCGGGACCCACCGCGCCATATTTTGTCAGGAGGCCGAGAAAGTTCGAGAGCATCGAGGGGCAGTGCAGAGTGATACAGCGGTATTCGGTTACATTTGTTTATTCTGATGATTTACAGCACTCAACGGGTGACGCGTAGTGTCAGCGCGCTGTCCCACGAGTCCAGCCGGCTCAGCAGACTCCTGGTACGTCGACGCCACTGCCGCCGTCGCAGCTCTGTGCCCGCTAGTGCCGTCTTTACCTGACCTGGCCCGCTGGCTGTCGACGGTTACCACACTCTGCCAGTGGCCCCAGATTTCATCGCCCAACCGCGCCTTCGTTGAATTTTGATAAAATTTCCCTTTCCCTCGATTAGGACTGACACTAGCGCAGCAAAGCTTCTTCATCTCCAAGTACCTACTGCAACCTACATCCTTCTGAATCTGCTTATTGTATTCATCTCTGTGTGTCCCTCTACTATTTTTAACCCCCCCCCCCCCATGCTGCCCTCTAATACTAAATTGGTTATCCCTTGATGCCTCAGAACATGTCCTATCAACCAATAGGTTGTATATAATGAAAAAAAGAAAAAAAGTCTAATGGCTCTATATCACAACTGTACCTATATTCTTGCTGCATTTCGGCCTCCAGCAGCAGCTCAATGTCCATAAGCTGCTGCTCTAATGCTGCAAGAGCGAGATCAAAAATGTTACGATATTAGTACATCGAGAAATGTTTTGTGAACATGTACGGTATCACACAGATGTACTTACGTGATGACAGAACGAGCTCTTCCACTTGCTGGCGACTTTCAGCTTCCAGCTGGCGTTCTAATTCTGGCAACATTTCGGGAATGAATGCTGTAATAGCAAGAAAAAAGAACTTTTACAACCTCTTGTTACGAAAATGTATGACAATCTCGAAAAATTTGAATACTTTGCTACAAAATTTTATAACCGTCGCAATTTGAACTCATAATTTTTTTATAAACACTTACGTGGCAATTGCCCTGAGACTGACCGTTTCTTATCACCACTACCTCCGGCATCACTACTGGCTGACCGTTTCATATTGCAGGAATCACACTGACAACCAGGCACTGTCAAAGACTGATGACGATTGTGGTGGGCGTTAGGCTTTGTATACCTTCAGACTCCACCCTCTATTTTGCAGAGCACCAGTAGGAACTCAGAATGCCATACCAACAAGTTATAAGTTGCCTTCTTTCTTCTTCGAGCAGGCTCGGTGCAGGTGTTTGAGGAAAATGACGCATCTGTGGGGGAGCAAAGCAAACATATAGATTGGTACTTCTGAAGTCAGCTGCATCCTTCAAAATACATGTTGTTGTTAGTCAGGGTATAGCTGTGGGGTGAGGACGCTAACCTCGCCTTCTTTTCCTTCTTCGAGCAGGTTTGGTGCAGGTGGTTGCTAGATAAAAAAATCTGTGAAACAGGTAGAGGCCCCTTCTGAAAACATCCTTTGTTTGCCAGCAAGTGGATGGAACACTGGTCACATCCGCTGTCTTTAGAAAAACACCCTTTGTTCATTCTGAGACCAATTGATAGTCTGACATCCTCAATGCCAGTTGCATCCCTCGAAATATGTGTTACTGTTTTCATAAGGACAGAGCTGTGGGGGAAGACGCTAACCTTCGAAAACAAATATACCAATCGTGGTAAATGCCCAATAAAGCGCTCCTCGAGAGTGGCCTTGTACATTACAATCACATGCCGATTTCCAACTGCCACCCCCCTGTGGCACGGTAGTCGAGGGCTGGGAAACTGTCAGGGAGGCAGACGAGTGGTCACCGGTAGATCGCCAGACAACTAGCCGAGCGGCGCACACGGCACAGTTGTGACATCTGAGCCTACCTGAGAGCTACAAGCGCGTGTGGCGTAGCACACTTTCATCTCAGAACCCCGCAGCAGGCCAGGATGCAGGGGTCGGTGGGTTCGGCAGTGTCTCGTGAGGCAGCCATCAGGAATGCGGCCCGGCTGGGAAGGGGCCTAGCCTCCGAGGTGATGCGAGGGGTCTGCTGCTCGATGTGGGGAGGGGAAGGGGGTTGGCTGCACGCAGCCAGGCACACCAGTATTGCACTCGCGCCTGTCAGCTTACTGCGGAACGTCTTAATGACTTTGCAATCGCACTATACAAAGCGAACAGCGATCGGAAGATAAGCAAGAGTATCCCTGTCCTACAAAATGCAAATTATGTCATTCTCAGAGCATAATTCACCCATTTCCCGTCCTCTGAAATTTTTTTCGATTTCAACCAACAATTCCCATTTTATAAACAATTTCCATCAACAATTTCCATTAATATTACATCTTTTAATTGACAATTGAATTGTACAACAAAAATTCGAAACTGTCGCCAAAATTCGAAATTGCCGTCAAAATTCGAAATTCTCGCCAATAGGGCGGGGGGGGGGGGGGGGGGGGGGAGGGGGGAGTAGGATGGATGGGGAGGCGTGAGGTTGCGGGCTAACAAAAAGACGTGATGTCATCAGGCAGTGGGGGTGGGGGTGATTGGGGGTGTAATTAATTGATCAATTTAATTATATGCATATAAATTTGATACCAATATTCCACCAGTACCCTCAGTACCCTACTACTCCTCTGAGGTATGGACTGTGGAGGGAATGGCTCGTGGTCAGAGGGGATATATGTTGACTGCGTGCCGGCAGGTGCTCTGCAAATGGTTCAAATGGCTCTGAGCACCATGGGACTTAACATCTGAGGTCATCAGTCCCCTACAACTTAGAACTACTTAAACCTAACTAACCTAAGAACATCACACACATCCACGCTCGAGGCAGGATTCGAACCTGCGACCGTAGCGGTTGCGTGGTTCCAGACCGAAGCGCCTAGAACTGCTCGGCCATATCGGCTCGCTCAGGTGTTCTGCCTTTCTCCTAGTTCCGTTTGGGTAGCCACAACGAGCAGATCGGTGACACTGAGAGCTCTGCTACTGCTAGGTTGAGAAGAGCAAGTGTCCAATGACGGCACGATCATAGCGAATTGTCACGTCACTGCTCTAACAGCGACTGTAAAATTGGCATGTTTGCTTGCACGCACCGTGGGCAAAGGTACACACCTCTGGAAGCAGAAGAATATCGATCGCTTGACTGTGAATTGGTGGGGGTGCCTTCTAAGTCAGCTGAGTGTAAAAACTTGGAAGACGAACTAGGCAGCCCTGACGGGGAGGATTCGCTGACGTGATCGATGCCTCGTGCCACCCAGAAGAAGAAGAAGAAGAAGAATTGCGGATTTCTGCAGACTCCAAGATCTTGAGACCGAGCAGCTGACCCCCAGGCGGGCCGAGGAATGGTTGGAGTTCCTCAGCCTGTTCGAGGACACAGTAAAAGACGAAATCAGCGTTAGCTGTATCGACAGTGACACCCTCATGGAGCTTCAAGTAGACAGCTGGTCCGACTATGAGGCTCTCTCCCCTCTGTTGGATAAGCACATTGTTCCAGCGCTGGAGAAAATGCTAAAGAAGACGAAGACGACGACAGCCAAAACGCTTCTGAGAGGAGTGCCTTTGTTGAGCAATAACGAGATGTTCCACAAAGGGCTACACACAGCTGAGTTCTGTGATATAGCCACAAGACTGCGCAACAGGACAAATAAGAAGAAGCTGTTGCTTTTGATCCCGGATATGGAAACAGCCGCGGACCAGTGGCAGCAGATAAATGCCAACAAAATATTCGAGGTGAAAAAGCTTCTGGGATTTACTGTGCAGGTTGAGTCTTTACCAGTGGGACTAGACACCGAGCCACAGTGCTTTCAGTGTAAAGAAGAAGGCTGTGTAGTGAAATATTGCCACAATGTGGTGAAGTGTGCTGGAAACGTGCCAGTCGCGTGTGCACAGTAGCCAGGGGAGACCAGCAGACATGTGCCACACAGAGCAAACTGGCGCAGCTGCAAAGCCTCCGCTGGCTGCAGCAGTATCAGCAAGAAGAAGAGTGACACGAACTTGTCGAGTTCATCAGATGTTAGCAGCCCGTGAGGAGATGCCACCGAAGATGACGACGATGCGACGCCACCAGAGCAGACGAGAGGCGAGACGGTAGCGACTTCCCCTCCCAAATGGCCAGCCGTCCACCCCATAAGTGAGAGTGGTGGGGAGGGTGGCCGACGGCGTGCAGCAGAATGGAACCAGTCGACTCCGGCCAGCTGTGAAGACCGAGGTGCTATGGCAGAAATCGATGTAACAACCAGCTGGAGCACCATCTTCGACGATTCCTTGCAGCAAGAAAAAACGTGGTTTCATATGGGGCTCCACGCTGAGATGCAATGCAGACCGGCGAGCATGTGGGTGCAACAGCGTCCACACAAACTGTGGACCACACAGCGAGTCAATTTGAATTGCAGGTCGAGGATCCGACCCAATGGCGCCACCCAGATGGTGCAAATACCACTAAAGGCCACCTAGTAGATAGTGTCGGAAGTTCCATGCGGCTTTTCGCGGATGATGCTGTAGAATACAGAGAACTTGCAGCATTAGAAAATTGTAGCGAAATGCAGGAAGATCTGCAGCGGATAGGCACTTGGTACAGGGAGTGGCAACTGACCCTTAACATAGATAAATGTAATGTATTGCGAATACATAGAAAGAAGGATCCTTTATTGTATGATTATATGATAGCGGAACAAACACTGGTAGCAGTTACTTCTGTAAAATATCTGGGAGTATGCGTGCGGAACGATTTGAAGTGGAATGATCACATAAAATTAATTGTTGGTAAGGTGAGTACCTGGTTGAGATTCATTGGGAGAGTCCTTAGAAAATGAAGTCCTTCAACAAAGGAGGTGGCATACAAAACACTCGTTCGACCTATACTTGTGAGTATTGCTCATCAGTGTGGGATCCGTACCAGATCGGGTTGACGGAGGAGATAGATAAGTTCCAAAGAAGAGCGGCGCGTTTCGTCACAGGGTTATTTGGTAACCGTGATAGTGTTACGGAGATGTTTAGCAAACTCAGGTGGCAGACTCTGCAAGAGAGGCGCTCTGCATCGCGGTGTAGCTTGCTCGCCAGGTTTCGAGAGGGTGTGCTTCTGGATGAGGTATCGAATATATTGCTTCCCCCTACTTATACCTCCCGAGGAGATCACGAATGTAAAATTAGAGAGATTAGAGCGCGCACGGAGGCTTTCAGACAGTCGTTCTTCCCGCGAACCATACGCGACTGGAATAGAAAAGTGAGGTAATGACAGTGGCACGTGATGTGCCCTCCGCCACACACTGTTGGGTGGCTTGCGGAGTATAAATGTAGATGTAGAAGGAGTGGAAAATGGAAGCGAGGCAATCGACACAGCCTGAGACGAGCAACACGTTACGGAGACCACCGAGGCAATGCTTGCAGATGATTTGTGAAGACAAAGAGAAACAGGATCCAATTAACCTCGGAAAGAGAGAAGCTGCCGAAAGAGCAGAGAAAACAGGATATGCAGAAATGAGAGGATACGTGCCAGTATGGGTTGAATTCAAGAAAACCTAAGGTTTCATCACACGTGTTTCTAGCCAGGGGTTTTGGACGTTTCTCCTCAGCTGTAAGGCTAATGTCAGAACTGTCCGAACAAGTTTCTTCAAATAAACTGCTAAATACGAGATGTAAGTCCCCCTCCCCCTATCCCCCACCCAGTCAAATAATAAATAGTGACAAAACAGAATACTTTACCTACTGCTCAATAGAGGGGTACTCTCAGTGGCCCACCCATCTCCCTCAGAGTTGGGAATGAAAATGTATATAAAAAAGAAGCCTCATGAGTCCACTTCGTCAACATATCTGACGATGACATTTCTCATCGCCGAAATATTGTGCCCGTTAGACACTGTGAACTGGCGGCATACCTGTGGACTACTAGATCAAAAAATACGCCAAGAGAAATTGAAAAATCAATTCTCTCACTATGTTTACGTGGGTCTCTCAAAACCAGATTTTGTAAATCCATTTACCACTACCGCTTCTGGTTGGGTATGTAAGGACATCAATATCGGTCATGGAAATGCGGTTCTAGCTGCCGAATTTACATGTACTCTCGCCGCAGTCACTCATGTTACAGTCGTCGATTTTGTGTTTTTCTTGTTTGCTTTGTTTTTGTGACACATTGCAAATCGTTCAATGACGACTTGGATGTTTTTCCCACGAGCGTTCTCTCACAAAAGAGGCCAGATATCTGAAAGCCAAAAAATTATCTATGTTTCACAATACGTGGATAAAGAAAAAATCTACTATGTGCATAAATAAGAACATAAACTGTATGTGTTGCTATTCCTGTTCCCGAAAATGTTCGCCAAAATCATGCAGATCCTGTGGCCGTCACCTCAGGATCACACCTGTAGCACTGAGTCGCCCGCCTCATGGTTTTGTTGCCGATATATGTTTCCGTTCGATATCGTGCATTCACGTGTGGTTTCAGTCTTCCGTGGAACGGTGGATTAACGTGTGTTTGGCTCAAATGGCTCTGAGCACTATGGGACTTAACATCTGTAGCCATCAGTCCCCTAGAACTTAGGACTACTTAAACCTAACTAACCTAAGAACATCGCACACATCCATGCCCGAGGCAGGATTAGAACCTGCGACCGTAGCGGTCACGCGGTTCCAGACTGAAGCGCCTAACGTGTGTTTGGTACTGAGCGAAATGCAGAAGAAGGGCCTACATAGAGGGCGTAAACTAAAATTGTCTTATTGAATGTACTGAAGGTTTTTACTGATCTGGCTAGCAAGTGAAGAAACCAGAAATAATATAACTTTTGCGCAAGTTCATAAAATGACAACAAAACCTGGTGGTATTTCGGAATCGTCTTTATTCCATATTAACAATGCATCAACGTCGGCATGATCTCTACATGTGAGCATGTGTTTTGATTCTCGAAGACAGGGATGTAGGTGAAAACGGAAATCTGTGGAATTAAATGACTTTGATAAAAAGTTAGTGAGTAGAACTGTACTTAGTTACCACGATCGATGAGAGTAGCTAGAAAATACAGCCGGCCGCTGTGGCCGAGCGGTTCCAGGCGCTTCAGTCCGGAGCCGCGCTACTGCTACAGTCGCAGGTTCGAATCCTGCCTCGGGCACGGATGTGTGTGATGTCCTTAGGTTAAGTAGGTTTAAGTAGTTCTAAATCTAGGAGACTGACGACCTCAGATGTTAAGTCCCGTAGTGCTTAGAGCCATTTGAATCATTTAGAAGACACAGGGTGATCTCCGTGAAAAAAGTTGGTTTTTGATTCAGAAGGTTTAATAGAGGACGAAAATTTTCTAATGGAATGCAGAGATATTCTAGCCAGCAGAACGAAGTTTTATGTACAAAGCACTTGTTGCTCGCTCAGGACAATAGTCTTGTAGTATACTTCGATAAAACTTGGCTTTCACAAAACCAACGCACAAATGTATTTTACTCTACTTCAGTGAAACTAGTGGCCTGAAGGTACGTACTGTTACTTTTTGTATGGCAAACATCGGCGATGTGGGTGATGGATGCACTGACGAAGGGTCGGTAAATTTCATGAGGCAGGGAAATATTCTCAGTCATATTAAGGTGAGTCGTCGGAACAAAAAATCCTGGCGGCGCCGTACAAGTACTCGCGCACAGCCGCGCAAGGAGTCTCTCGCAAATACAAAACATTCATGCGTGACAGGATATGATAATGATGTCTGAGAACTTACCAAAATTAATTTTATAGTTTTCTTAACAACTTTCTCGCTGAAAGTCTGTACAGGGTCCAACAGAACGGAAATTCATCAGCGCCGACATTTTTCTTCGCGCCTCTTACTATGTTTTATTTTTTATTTTGGGATACTTTGGCTTTGCACGATGGACATGCATCTCGAAACTTTCATAATGTTCATATGTTTTCTTCAGTTCAAATACGTCAGTGGTTCTGTTTTACCAACAGGTTGAAGTAAAAAATTATTTTTCTTCAAAATTTCTGGTAACATTAGTCTTATTTTTCTTAGCAGGTGGCAAGAATTTTCGTTTAGAGAATACTGCATCGTATTCTATATTAAAAATCGACATACCTAACATATGTGGTGGAATTTTTACTGACGTTTGAAATTCTCGCTAACAAGCTCTACTGTAAGACCATGAAATGACCCTGAGGTGTCTACTTTCGTGACGGCTGCTATAATAGAACTGAAAGCTTGTGCTTATTGCCAATAGTAATGTAAGTGGGATCACTTCTGGCGTAAATGAAGCAACTGCAAGAGCAACAGGCTGTGTAAAGCTTGGAGCTTTCCTGACTGAAACAGCAAAGCATGTTCATTCAGACGAAGTTAGAAAGTAGCCGGCAAATGTTTTGATAACACTGTTTTTCGGCTGAAACGATGCGAACAGGAATGACAAGTTAGTAGTCTCCCGAGAATTAAAGAAGTGCTTGGATTATTTGACATACACAAATTTTATATGTGTAAGTACACTGCGCCGCTATGACCTACTACCTTAGTCCTTATGACGCAGTTTCCCTGTAAGGACACCCCCTCACTGCAAAAATGGGACTGTGTGTTTACTTGAATGGGCAGAGGACACAAAATAATGGGCAGAATTTTTATGTTTCAGACGCGCTCTGATACGGGTTTGGAGAAGCAAGTATAGTAAGGTTCATAAATGAACTTCATTAAGCCTCCTAGACATTTACAGAAAATATTTATTCAAAATAACATTTGCTGATCACTTAACACAGGCTGTAGCCCTTGTAGTTTTTGGGAAGAAGGCGCTACGACAAGGAACTCGATGGAAACATGTTCAGGAGAGTTTGACAGAAAAACGACGTGGCTTATGTAGATATTTTGGAGCTATTCTACATAAGTGGGCTAGAGAATCGACCATACTATTAATTCTGGTGCTCTATCAGGGTGTATTATGCCGAGGGCAGCGCCAGTGTTTGGTAAAGAATTCCAGCAACTGATGTAACGCCATCCCTAGGTGTTAAGAGGTGGCTATGCAGCCCCACAATTTGCCAAACGGTACAGGTAAGTTTTAGACGCGCCAGTGCTTCGTGTTTACACCTTCTTGATAATAGTATTTAAACCACTGATGACCAATGGGTCACGTTAAATAACATTCCTCTGAAAGCGCTCTGATATTTGGTGGTATTCTGCGAGTTGTCAATTAATAAATAAGTTTGTGTGGCTGAACCTAGATTAAAGTTAGCAGTAGCTTAAGTTGTCAGTGGACTCCGAGAGGAACAAAACTTTTCGCCAACTGGATAGTGTAAAGACAAGCATGTCTGGAAAGGTACCTGGTCGGTCACCTTCTCTGTTTGGCTCTCTTTGATTGGTGTCAGGCACAAGTGTGACTGGGAATGTGCTTTGCTCTTTATGTACTGTTTTAGGAAGCCACCCCGCTTTTGAGTTAATCGTGTTTATTTTTAAATGATAAAACTGTTCCTATTGGCTAACCAATAAAAATCCTTTCATGGCGAAAACACTTGTTTCCCATTATTCACATGAATAATGGAGAGAGCACATTTTTGCAGACAGAAAGAAGCAGGCACATGATGCAAAACTCCAGCTCTGAAGTCAATGGGACGATACACAATTTCAAGTTAAGTTCATCTGAGAGGGGGTTCATTTACACACTATCTGAGAACCAGTAAAAATGTGGGGGTAAATGTCTTTCTCATTTGGCCTACCTCACAGGAAGAAGCACGCTACTGTCCACCTAGTTGCACACATTCTAGTAGCAGCATCAAGAAAACCAGCAACTAAGTGTTCTATTGAATGAATAGTTGTTGACTCCCCCCCCATGAACCATGGACCTTGCCGTTGGTGGGGAGGCTTGCGTGCCTCAGCGATACAGATAGCCGTACCGTAGGTACAACCACAACGGAGGGGTATCTGTTGAGAGGCCAGACAAACGTGTGGTTCCTGAAGAGGGGCAGCAGCCTTTTCAGTAGTTGCAAGGGCAACAGTCTGGATGATTGACTGATCTGGCCTTGTAACAATAACCAAAACGGCCTTGCTGTGCTGGTACTGCGAACGGCTGAAAGCAAGGGGAAACTACGGCCGTAATTTTTCCCGAGGGCATGCAGCTTTACTGTATGATTAAATGATGATGGCGTCCTCTTGGGTAAAATATTCCGGAGGTAAAATAGTCCCCCATTCGGATCTCCGGGCGGGGACTACTCAAGAGGATGTCGTTATCAGGAGAAAGAAAACTGGCGTTCTACGGATCGGAGCGTGGAATGTCAGATCCCTTAATCGGGTAGGTAGGTTAGAAAATTTAAAAAGGGAAATGGATAGGTTAAAGTTAGATATTGTGGGAATTAGTGAAGTTCGGTGGCAGGAGGAACACGACTTTTGGTCAGGTGACTACAGGGTTATAAACACAAAATCAAATAGGGGTAATGCAGGAGTAGGTTTAATAATGAATAGGAAAATAGGAATTCGGGTAAGCTACTACAAACAGCATAGTGAACGCATAATTGTGGCCAAGATAGATACGAAGCCCACACCTACTACAGTAGTACAAGTTTACATGCCAACTAGCTCTGCAGATGACGAAGAAATTGAAGAAATGTATGATGAAATAAAAGAAATTATTCAGATAGTGAAGGGAGACGAAAATTTAATAGTCATGGGTGACTGGAATTCGAGTGTAGGAAAAGGGAGAGAAGGAAACGTAGTAGGTGAATATGGATTGGGGCTAAGAAATGAAAGAGGAAGCCGCCTGATAGAATTTTGCACAGAGCACAACTTAATCATAGCCAACACTTGGTTTAAGAATCATGATAGAAGGTTGTATACATGGAAGAACCCTGGAGATACTAAAAGGTATCAGATAGATTATATAATGGTAAGACAGAGATTTAGGAACCAGGTTTTAAATTGTAAGACATTTCCAGGGGCAGATGTGGACTCTGACCACAATCTATTGGTTATGACCTGTAGATTAAAACTGAAGAAACTGCAAAAAGGTGGGAATTTAAGGAGATGGGACCTGGATAAACTGAAAGAACCAGAGGTTGTACAGAGTTTCAGGGAGAGCATAAGGGAACAATTGAAAGGAATGGGGGAAAGAAATACAGTAGAAGAAGAATGGGTAGCTCTGAGGGATGAAGTAGTGAAGGCAGCAGACGATCAAGTAGGTAAAAAGAAGAGGGTTAGTAGAAATCCTTGGGTAACAGAAGAAATATTGAATTTAATTGATGAAAGGAGAAAATATAAAAATGCAGTAAATGAAGCAGGCAAAAAGGAATACAAACGTCTCAAAAATGAGATCGACAGGAAGTGCAAAATGGCTAAGCAGGGATGGCTAGAGGACAAATGTAAGGATGTAGAGGCCTATCTCACTAGGGGTAAGATAGATACCGCCTATAGGAAAATTAAAGAGACCTTTGGAGATAAGAGAACGACTTGTATGAATATCAAGAGCTCAGATGGAAACCCAGTTCTAAGCAAAGAAGGGAAAGCAGAAAGGTGGAAGGAGTATATAGAGGGTCTATACAAGGGCGATGTACTTGAGGACAATATTATGGAAAGGGAAGAGGATGTAGATGAAGATGAAATGGGAGATACGATACTGCGTGAAGAGTTTGACAGAGCACTGAAGGACCTGAGTCGAAACAAGGCCCCCGGAGTAGACAACATTCCATTGGAACTACTGACGGCCTTGGGAGAGCCAGTCCTGACAAAACTCTACCATCTGGTGAGCAAGATGTATGAAACAGGCGAAATACCCTCAGACTTCAAGAAGAATATAATAATTCCAATCCCAAAGAAAGCAGGTGTTGACAGATGTGAAAATTACCGAACAATCAGTTTAATAAGCCACAGCTGCAAAGTACTAACACGAATTCTTTACAGACGAATAGAAAAACTAGTAGAAGCTGACCTCGGGGAAGATCAGTTTGGATTCCGTAGAAATACTGGAACACGTGAGGCAATACTGACCTTACGACTTATCTTAGAAGAAAGATTAAGGAAAGGCAAACCTACGTTTCTAGCATTTGTAGACTTAGAGAAAGCTTTTGACAATGTTGACTGGAATACTCTCTTTCAAATTCTAAAGGTGGCAGGGGTAAAATACAGGGAGCGAAAGGCTATTTACAACTTGTACAAAAACCAGATGGCAGTTATAAGAGTTGAGGGACATGAAAGGGAAGCTGTGGTTGGGAAGGGAGTAAGACAGGGTTGTAGCCTCTCCCCGATGTTATTCAATCTCTATATTGAGCAAGCAGTAAAGGAAACAAAAGAAAAATTTGGAGTAGGTATTAAAATCCATGGAGAAGAAATAAAAACTTTGAGGTTCGCCGAGGACATTGTAATTCTGTCAGAGACAGCAAAGGACTTGGAAGAGCAGTTGAACGGAATGGATGGTGTCTTGAAGGGAGGATATAAAATGAACATCAACAAAAGCAAAACGAGGATAATGGAATGTAGTCGAGTTAAGTCGGGTGATGCTGAGGGTATTAGATTAGGAAATGAGACACTTAAAGTAGTAAAGGAGTTTTGCTATTTGGGGAGCAAAATAACTGATGATGGACGAAGTAGAGAGGATATAAAATGTAGACTGGCAATGGCAAGGAAAGCGTTTCTGAAGAAGAGAAATTTGTTAACATCGAGTATAGATTTAAGTGTCAGGAAGTCATTTCTGAAAGTATTTGTATGGAGTGTAGCCATGTATGGAAGTGAAACATGGACGGTAAATAGTTTGGACAAGAAGAGAATAGAAGCTTTTGAAATGTGGTGCTACAGAAGAATGCTGAAGATTAGATGGGTAGATCACATAACTAATGAGGAAGTATTGAATAGGATTGGAGAGAAGAGAAGTTTGTGGCACAACTTGACCAGAAGAAGGGATCGGTTGGTAGGACATGTTCTGAGGCATCAATGGATCACCAATTTAGTATTTGAGGGCAGCGTGGAGGGTAAAAATCATAGGGGGAGACCAAGAGATGAATACACTAAGCAGATTCAGAAGGATGTAGGTTGCAGTAGGTACTGGGAGATGAAGAAGCTTGCACAGGATAGAGTAGCATGGAGAGCTGCATCAAACCAGTCTCAGGACTGAAGACCACAACAACAACAACAGTTGTTGACTGGGACTAAGCCCCAATTTGAGAATTTTCGAAAAACTAAAAAAATGTTTTAAGACTTATCAATTTATAAATTTCAGTTTCTGTTTTCCTTACTTGCCAGCTGGTATACAATATTTTTTCAAATCAAAAAATCCAATAACGAATGTACAATACACATTTTATCGATCGTAAATTGTTGAGTTAGTTATTTTTCAACATTAAACAAAATAATTACACAAGAAATTTTAAAAAGATGTTGAAATTTTTGATGAACAAAGAAAATACTCATACACGATTTTAATGAAGTAATAATAATAATATGGTACAATATTTTTATGACCTCATATTTTAAAAAGACGAAGGAAAGTAGCCTGAGAAGCACGAAATAATGTTAATCTGAAAACAAATTAGTGTAGATAATACACTTTAATAACGCAGATTAGTTATAGTGGACCATTGAAACATAGCCTCATTGATTTCCGAGCCGTTAAACATAACTATTAACTTTTACATTCTCTGTTTTTTTTATTTTTATGGGAGCTTGTCCTCTGGGATGGGCTTTCAGCGTGCCTTGGAAGACTTCTTTTGCTTTTGTTTGACCAGGCTGTAATAAGCTGAAGGTGTTCTACACAGTGCTTCCAATATATGGCCAAGTTGTTACCCGGCCAGGATAGGTGGCTGCGTATTCAAACTCCAGGTATGAAACTAGACAAAAAGAAATCTTTTCTTTCTTTGAGAAGCTTTGTTTGCAAAATATAATAAGGAATGCAGTACCTTGTCCAGTATTAGCCACCATTTGTTTAAATCAAGAATGTCTGTTAAATGTACCATTTTAACAAGAATTTTTTGTGTTGTGTTTGCAATGGTTTCAAAATATTCCATCAGTCTATAAATCCTACCACACTTCTTAACGTTTTGTTTAAAAACTCTAGAGTCCCTGTCACAAGCATAACACGAATGGCCTCGCACAAGGAAGCGATGGTAATCTCAGAAAATCTCTTATTTTCTACAAGCCCCGTACATGTTCTTATAAATGAATGATTTCTCTTTTGTGCTGGAACGTACCTCAAATAGATACGAAACTTTTAAATATCTTCTCTAATATTATTATGTATAGTGTTCAGTGTTACTTCCACAGCTCGTGGTCTTACGGTAACGTTCTTGCTTCCCGCGCACGGGGTCCCGGGTTCGATCCCCGACGGGGTCAGGGATTTTTCCTGCCTCGAGATAAATGAGTGTTGTTGTGTCGTCGGGATCATCATTCATCCCCATTACGGTCGGAGGAAGGCAATGGCAAACCACCTCCGCTGAGACCTCGCCTAGTACGGCGGTGGGGGTCTCCCGCATCGTCCCCTGCGCTCCTCACCATCATCAGTGTTAAGTCCTTATGTGAGCTTACAACTCAGGTCAAGATTTCCAGGTACAGATGAGTGTAAGATTCTTCACAACTACTGACGACAGAAGAAGAACTGTCTCCTACGGGCCGTGTCACATGTGCCTTCACTTGAACTCAATATATCTGGCTCAGACTTCAATCACTGCAGAGTGTTTAATAGTACAAGCCTAGGTCCTGATGGACCAAATATCACGCAGTAGTTATTGAACACAATCGCCAGGCTAATAACTAAGTCCTGAGGGCCAGTGTCCATAGGAGAGCAATATCAAAGAGTCAGAAGCTCGGAAACGGCAGCTGGCTGCAGACGGTGGAACTGCTGTCACTGCGAGACGTAGCTCCAGATGTAGCAGTTCCTGCTGGGCTCACAGAACTAAATACACACTGGCAGAAAGACATTCACTTAGAACTTGATGGCCGTATGATTCGTGGATGCGAAGTAATGCCCGCATTTACAGCAGTTTAACAGCGACACTCGCTCTGCTGGTGGTGAGGCGAAGATAGCGCCGTATGTTTCCTTGGTAAGCCCTGAAGGTTCCCTCGACAACAAACCGATGTTGATGTTTTCGGCCGGAATGTTATGCTCTAACTTCCCATGATAGTGTCATTAATGGAATCGATCTTCAGCAACACAAATGACACACCTTTATTGCTGGTAGCCGTCGTCACAGGTGATAACCCTGGGGACATAGGACGTATAATCCAAAAGAAAAGAGCGAACTTTGTTTACTCCTCTTTTACAACTGCTTCATGGTACATATAGATTTGACAGTTGTCATTGTGATGATTATGGATGCAAAATAAATTAATCCACAGTTGTCTCGAATCAAATATTTCCTATACAGGAATGTGTGCAAGCAACAAATTCACTGAATTACATTTTCTTTTACCGTTTCACTGCTTGTAGTCTTTGATGAGTAAAATATTTTACTCCTTGCCTTATACATGGCTAACTGTGATTTAGTAGCCAACTTTTCATTCAAAGACAAATGTAGTGACTTAATTTTTACTCCGAGTTCCTTACAACCTCAGCACACATCAGTCTGAAGCATTCCAAAATGACAAGAAAAATTTTCATTAAGTTTTTTAAAAATAAAACACCTATTTAACATTGTTCCATAAAAACACAGGAGAACTGCTGGATATCAGTAACGTCCTGCCACGATATTTCGGCCCAGAGTCTTCTGGCCATCTTCGGGTGAGTGCCACTGTAGTAGTACTGGCGAGTACGCGCTGAGCTCCGCTATTTAAAGCCGTACTGAGGTGACATTGCGCATGCGCTGCTCAGCGTGCGCGTTCATAACGGCTCCGCGCGTTATGTGAATAGAGTGATGAAGACCTACAAACGACGGAACAAGGAAGAGGAAGAGGCCTTCAGGTCGACTGTTTATCTACCATTTATTGGGAATATTTCTTCACAGGTAGGCAGAATATTGAGAAAGTATCAAGTGAGAGTCATCTTTCGCCCTCCTTCCAAAATTTCATCACTGGTGGGATCCGTTAAAGACGACCTGGGCCTGCGTAAATCAGGTGTTTACAAAATTCCGTGTGAATGCGGCAAATCACGTATAGGGCAAACAACACGAACTGTGAAGGAGCGCATTGTGGAACACCAACGGCATACTCGCCTTCTCCGACCCACCAAGTCCGCAATCGCCGAACATTGTATTTCCACAGACCATTCCATGAATTACAACGACACAAAAATTTTGGCCCATACATCAAACTTTCGGAGCTCGATTAGCAATGAATCTGTGGAAATAAGATTGTCTGACAACGAGACTCTCATCAATCGAGATAACAGTTATCAGCTAAACTCTGCTTGGAATCCTGTTATAGAGAAACTTCGTAGTCGACGTAGTTATCTGCATAAAGATGGAAATCGACCTGATACCGATACGCCAGGCCTTCGCCGTGGAGGGCGCGAGGCGCAGCGCACGGAGCCGTTATGAACGCGCATGCTGAGCAGCGCATGCGCAATGTCACCTCAGTACGGCTTTAAATAGCGGAGCTCAGCGCGTACTCGCCCCCCGCCCGTTGCCGCGCCTCTATCGCTGTATCCCTCCCTCTCTCCACCTCCACACCCTCCATCTCCTTCATCAGGGCAATTTCCAACGCCTCCCCCTCCCGGATGACGAACTTCGCCGTGACATATACCCTTCCTTCCAACTATAACCCGGCCTAATTCCCCCCCCCCCTCCTCCCCAGGGCCCCCTTCTCCTCTTTCCTCCTTCTCCCAGAGCGCATTTTCCTCCATCCCCCCCTCCCCTGAGACCCTGCACCCCATACTTGCCTCTCTCCTTCCCACATCCCTCCCTACCTGGCCCTCTTCCGCGCGCCCCCCATTCCCCTCCCCCATCTCTTCCCCTCCCTCCCTTCTTCAGGTCTCCCTCATCTCCTTGAACCTGGCAGATCCTCTGTATTGATCATCATCAGTGTGCCACGTCAGTGTTGTGTTTAGTGCTGTTTCTCGTGTGCGTCAAGAGGTGTGATTTTAATTGTGTACTGCCTTGAGGTTCGCCGTCAGTGTTACTTACGTTGTGTGCTATGCCATCCGTCAACACCTTTATGCTCCGGTCATACTGTGCCTTGTGTTCTTTTAATCGTCGCAGTGTGTGGCTTTTTGTGTGTGCTACTTTTAAACAGTTTTTTATCTCCATTTTACAGTCACCCCGTTTTTTTCTTTGTCTATTGCCTTCCATGATGTTCTCCCTTTTTATATCTATGTTCGCCTTCTTCTCTCCTTTGCTGTTTTTAAATGTCTTCTATTGTTTTGTTCTATGTCTTTCGGCTGAAGAGCAGCGTATATGCTGCTGCCAGCCCGCCCCGATGGGGAATTGAAATACAATAAAGAAAAAAAAAAAAAAAAAAAAAAAGCGTACTCGCCAGTACTACTACAGTGGCACTCACCCGAAGGTGGCCAGAAGACTCTGGGCCGAAATATCGAGGCAGGACGTTACTGATATCCAGCAGTTCTCCCGTGTTTTTATGGAACATTATTCTTATGGTGTTGTTTATTAAAAAGTAGGTGTATTATTTTAACATTTTATAAGTTTTCCTCTATAATATTTTTAATTGGGAGCTGATCTATGTGTTGATTGCTTAAACTTCGTATACACTCAATAACAGCGTGTATTTTCGAACGGAAGCCTGTTTTATCCACAGACGTTTCTCCTCTGGTTAACAAAGAGGTGAGTCTATAAACACTTTCCTGTGTGACAGCATGCATTTGCATAAAAACCTTTCTATATATGTTGGTTCGAGTACTTCCATTACGCATAAAGTATCTAAAAGAGGCTTAGTGAATTGTTCTTTGTGGAGATCTCGAGTGTATGGTCGCACAACTACACGATGAAGTTCTTGCCCGTTTTTGCTAGATAAATCATGGAATATTTGGAAAATCGGAAATTTTTCATCTTCAACAACTCGATATTAACACTTAAGTAAGTACCAAAAATAAATAATGACTTATTAAATAAAGCAAATTTACTTTTATCATAAATGTCGTCCCAAACTTCCTACACAAAGTTTTCTCAGACAGATTTTGCTTTTATGGAGTTGCCACCATAATTAGTGTGTCTTTCTCCTATAATAATTGAAGTCTTAATATTATTTCTCTTGCACAAAGTTTCATTTCTTCTACGTTTTCTTCCTTTTTCTGCGGATGATACACACATTTACTTTGCACGTTTCGTGGGGCAAAAACAAAATAGAAAGCCGTAAACAAAATACAACATGTGTAACCTATGCAACGGAGTACACAACAGTATTCCCCCACTTAGTGCTGAAGGGTACCAAGTGATTAACTTAACGCCTTTCATCACTCGACATACTATTCTGTTCGTCCAAAAATGCTTAAATACTGCCCAGACTTAGTTCCTTTCTTCATGGTTAAATTGTGAAATGTCAAAAATATGGCGCAGTTACCTTCAGCAATCACCGCTGCAATTAAGCCCAAGGCATAATACTCCGTAGGAGGAAGACAGACACACTGCAGCGTTCCTAGCAAAAACATATGAGCAACTAAGGCAGTATCAAAAATCTATTACCGATCTGCATTTCTTTCTAATAGCTGTGCCCAAAAGAATTATTTTCATAATTTATAAGGACTCAAGAAAAAACTTAGTGAAACAGAGATCCTAATTAACAGTAACAGTGAATTGCTACATGAACAATGTTATGTCTTACTGAACACTACATGAGGTCTTCTGAAATATAATGTGTTGTGTTGCTGCAGTATAGACTAATGCATCACTTTTCAAGAAAAAATGATTATACAAAAGACAAAGTCACTGCCTTACCAATGAACATGTGCAACTCCCACAGCACTGAAAAAGACGAAGAATTATCTATAAAGTACTCATGGACTCCAGTGTTTTTATATCAGTTTATACACTCCTGGAAATTGAAATAAGAACACCGTGAATTCATTGTCCCAGGAAGGGGAAACTTTATTGACACATTCCTGGGGTTAGATACATCACATGATCACACTGACAGAACCACAGGCACATAGACACAGGCAACAGAGCATGCACAATGTCGGCACTAGTACAGTGTATATCCACCTTTTGCAGCAATGCAGGCTGCTATTCTCCCATGGAGACGATCGTAGAGATGCTGGATGTAGTCCTATGGAACGGCTTGCCATGCCATTTCCACCTGGCGCCTCAGTTGGACCAGCGTTCGTGCTGGACGTGCAGACCGCGTGAGACGACGCTTCATCCAGTCCCAAACATGCTCAATGGGGGACAGATCCGGAGATCTTGCTGGCCAGGGTAGTTGACTTACACCTTCTAGAGCACGTTGGGTGGCACGGGATACATGCGGACGTGCATTGTCCTGTTGGAACAGCAAGTTCCCTTGCCGGTCTAGGAATGGTAGAACGATGGGTTCGATGACGGTTTGGATGTACCGTGCACTATTCAGTGTCCCCTCGACGATCACCAGTGGTGTACGGCCAGTGTAGGAGATCGCTCCCCACACCATGATGCCGGGTGTTGGCCCTGTGTGCCTCGGTCGTATGCAGTCCTGATTGTGGCGCTCACCTGCACGGCGCCAAACACGCATACGACCATCATTGGCACCAAGGCAGAAGCGACTCTCATCACTGAAGACGACACCTCTCCATTCGTCCCTCCATTCACGCCTGTCGCGACACCACTGGAGGCGGGCTGCACGATGTTGGGGCGTGAGCGGAAGACGGCCTAACGGTGTGGGGGACCGTAGCCCAGCTTCATGGAGACGGTTGCGAATAGTCCTCGCCGATACCCCAGGAGCAACAGTGTCCCTAATTTGCTGGGAAGTGGCGGTGCGGTCCCCTACGGCACTGCGTAGGATCCTACGGTCTTGGCGTGCATCCGTGCGTCGCTGCGGTCCGGTCCCAGGTCGACGGGCACGTGCACCTTCCGCCGACCACTGGCGACAACATCGATGTACTGTGGAGACCTCACGCCCCACGTGTTGAGCAATTCGGCGGTACGTCCACCCGGCCTCCCGCATGCCCACTATACGCCCTCGCTCAAAGTCCGCCAACTGCACATACGGTTCACGTCCATGCTGTCGCGGCATGCTACCAGTGTTAAAGACTGCGATGGAGCTCCGTATGCCACGGCAAACTGGCTGACACTGACGGCGGCGGTGCACAAATGCTGCGCAGCTAGCGCCATTCGACGGCCAACACCGCGGTTCCTGGTGTGTCCGCTGTGCCGTGCGTGTGATCATTGCTTGTACAGCCCTCTCGCAGTGTCCGGAGCAAGTATGGTGGGTCTGACACACCGGTGTCAATGTGTTCTTTTTTCCATTTCCAGGAGTGTAGATCACCATCAGGCAGCATGAGCACTTTGTACAAGAATCTGGCCTCACTAATAAAAACTGTCAAAAATAAAATCTTATAGTATCCTAGTTTACGGAGAGTTTAATACAGGGTGGAGCAGGGAAGTATCCCTACTTGAAGACAACGTTGTAATGGGAGGTGAGGTGTTGGATGATTGAGGATGAGCTCTAGTACCAGTGGAAGTTTCCATTAGTTTCACTGTCAGCTGTAAACATGTCTTGGTCGAACGAGCAACGTACTTTTGCTTTAGAAACGTGCTTTTTTCCAAAATCGGCCAGTCGTTGCAGTACAGTGTGCGATGCGTACTACTACAAGATCCTCCACGAAACGCTCTTCCTGACTAGAATTCGATTTTGTTATGAGTGGAGAACGTCCGTGGGTATCGTAGTGTTGTGCGAAAGAGAGCTAAAGTACAGAGGACGAGTCGAGTTCCAGAAAACATCTAGTGGTTGGGAAGATGGATTTTGCAGTCTCCTAATCATTCTGTTTGCAAGCATGCTTCCACCCTAGCGCTGTGCAACTGCACAATGCCTCGAATTGCCCATGAAGACCTTCACTTCCATCCACACAAGATAATCATCGTTCAAGAACTGTCAGAACTGGATTGGCAAAATCGGCTACATGAATGCGAAATGTTGATTCAAAAATTACGAGGCACACTTCCACATGCCTGGGTATGTTAAAAAACAAACTAGGCGTTATTGGAATGGTGAGAACCCTAGGGCAATTCACGAGAGGCCATTACCCAGTGAAGAAGTGACAGTTCGGGGTGCAGTCAGTAGTGAAGGCATCATTGGGCCTTAATTATTTTAAGGAGAACGGCCATTTCTGAACCACACCTTCAAAAAACTGATTTGGGTTGGGTTGTTTTGGGGAAGGAGACCAGACAGCGAGGTCATCGGTCTCATCGGATTAGGGAAGGACGGGGAAGGAAGTCGGCCGTGCCCTTTGAAAGGAACCATCCCGGCATTTGCCAGAAGCGATCTAGGAAAATCACGGAAAACCTAAATCAGGATAGCCGGACGCGGGATTGAACCATCGTCCTCCCGAATGCGAATCCAGTGTTTAACCACTGCGCCACCTCGCTCGGTACGGACTTGGGATTACTGTGCTTTCGCCAGGATGGAGCCACTGCCCACACTGTTAGAAATTCTATCGCTGTTTTGCTGGTAGACTTTCCTGCGCACTTGATGCCCTTTAAGGCTCGTTTACACTGAGTTCACAACATTGTTCGTGGCTAGTAATGGACTACCGATGTTCGCAACACAAAATCAATATTCCACGGCTGCGTCGGTAGAGATCAAAGAAACATTGTTCGTGGCCTGCTACCACTAAATTCCGCTACGCAGCGCTAGTGTTCTTTTGCTCTGAGTGAGTGTTTTGTTGTTTGTTTTGCTGGAGTGTACTGGTGTGTTTATTTTACGTGCAAAAATGGTGCAAATAGCTCTGAGCACTATGGGACTTAACTTCTGAGGTCAGCAGTCCCCTAGAACTTAGAACTACTTAAACCTAACTAACCTAAGGACATCACACACATCCATGCCCGAGGCAGGATTCGAACCTGCGACCGTAGCGGTCGCGCGGTTCCAGACTGTAGCGCCTAGAACCGCTCGGTCACACTGGCCGGCCTATTTTATGTCAATTTTTATTTGAAATGGAGTGGTCACGAGACAATTTTTTCCAATTGATATCGCTCTATGAGGCAGAGGAGTGCCTGTGGAATGTACATTGCGCAGGTTACAAAAATATCAAACATGATTCATTACAAAAAGTTGCTGCGGTGCTTGGCACCAGCAGCAGTGACGTGGACAAAAAAATTGAATCTCTCTTGTCTCAGTACCGACGAGAGAAAAGAAAAATAGAGGAAAGTGAAAACTCTGGATGTGGTACTGACACACTTTACGAAATGAAGTGGTTTGGATTTAAATATCTACGTTTCCTGGATGATATCCAGGAACCAAAGGAGACCCGGGACACAATTGAAGAGGTAAACAAGGTTATACTTGCATATGATTAATTTTATTCTCTTGTACAACAATTTTAACTGTAAATATTTTGCCATGGAACAGCTCCATGTGGGCTCACAAAGTAGTTAGCAAATTCGTCGCAAATTTCCTTGAATGTTTGGGATGTTCTCCGTGGTATATTTGGGAGTGCAGTAATAGAGGGTGCATTAGCATCTCGTCTCCATGCACCTGGAATGACTTCTCCTGTTTGTGGACAAAAAGAATCGAAGCTTCCTGGTGGGCTGAATTCCTGTAATGGAAAAGCATCATCTGCCGTGAATACGTATGGTAGTGGCTTTGTCCCCCCGGGTAAACACTCGTGACGTGGCAAGTTCAGTTTGTTTTTGTGAATTGGCTCACTTATGAAGGCATTCTTGAAAACGTCTCCATCAGAAATCCTTCCTTGGCAGCCAACATCAGCATATAAAAAGTTGTAGTTGGCGTGAACTACAGCAAGCAACACAATGCTAAACGATCCTTTACACACTACTGGCCATTAAAATTGCTACACCACAAAGATGACGTGCTACAGACGCGAAATTTAACCGACAGTCAGAAGATGCTGTGATATGCAAATGATTAGCTTTTCACAACATTCATACAAGGTTGGCGCCGGTGGCGACACTTACAACGTGCTGACATGAGGAACGTTTCCAACCGATTTCTCATACACAAACAGCGGTTGACTGGCGTTGCCTGGTGAAACGTTGTTCTGATGCCTCGTGTAAGGAGGAGAAATGCGTACCATCACATCTCCGACTTTGATAAAGGTCGGATTGTAACCTATCGCGATTGCAGTTTATCGTATCGCGACATTGCTGCTCGCGTTAGTCGAGATCCAATGACTGTTAGCAGAATATGGAATCGGTGGGTTCAGGAGGGTAATACGGAACGCCGTGCTGGATCCCAACGGCCTCGTATCACTAGCAGTCGCGATGACAGGGATCTTATCCGCATGGCTGTAACGGATCGTGCAGCTACGTCTCGATCCCTGAGTCAACACATGGGGACGTTTGCAAGACAACAACCATCTGCACGAACAGTTCGACGACGCTTGCAGCAGCACGGACTATCAGCTCGGAGACCATGGCTGCGGTTACCCTTGACGCTGCATCACAGACAGGAGCGCCTGTGATGGTGTACTCAACGACGAACCTGGGTGCAAGAATGGCTAAACGTCGTTTTTCCGGATGAATCCAGGTTCTGTTTACAGCGTCATGATTGTCGCATCCGTGTTTGGCGACATCGCGGCGGACGCACATTGGAAGCGTGTATTCGTCATCGCCATACTGCCGTATCACCGGGCGTGATGGTATGGGGTGCCATTGGTTACACGTCTCGGTCACCTCTTGTTCACATTGACGGCACTTTGAACAGTGGACGTTACATTTCAGACGTGTTACGACCCTTGGGTCTACCCTTCATTCGATCCCTGCGAAACCATACATTTCAGCAGGATACTGCACGACCGCATGTTGCAGGTCCTGTACGGGCCTTTCTGGATGCAGAAAATGTTCGACTGCTGCCCTGGCCAGCACATTCTCCAGATCTCTCATCAACTGAAAACGTCTGGTCAACGGTGGCCGAGCAACTGGCTCGTCAAAATACGCCAGTCACTACTCTTGATGAACTGTGGTATCGTGTTGAAGCTGCATGGGCAGCTATACCTGTACACGCCATCCAAGCTCTGTTTGACTCAATGCTCAGGCGTATCAAGGCCGTTATTAAGGCCAGAGGTGGTTGTTCTGGGTGCTGATTTCTCAGCATCTATGCACCCAGATTGCGTGAAAATGTAATTACATGTCAGTTCTAGTATAATACACTCCTGGAAATGGAAAAAAGAACACATTGACACCGGTGTGTCAGACCCACCATACTTGCTCCGGACACTGCGAGAGGGCTGTACAAGCAATGATCACACGCACGGCACAGCGGACACACCAGGAACCGCGGTGTTGGCCGTCGAATGGCGCTAGCTGCGCAGCATTTGTGCACCGCCGCCGTCAGTGTCAGCCAGTTTGCCGTGGCATACGGAGCTCCATCGCAGTCTACAACACTGGTAGCATGCCGCGACAGCGTGGACGTGAACCGTATGTGCAGTTGACGGACTTTGAGCGAGGGCGTATAGTGGGCATGCGGGAGGCCGGGTGGACGTACCGCCGAATTGCTCAACACGTGGGGCGTGAGGTCTCCACAGTACATCGATGTTGTCGCCAGTGGTCGGCGGAAGGTGCACATGCCCGTCGACCTGGGACCGGACCGCAGCGACTCACGGATGCACGCCAAGACCGTAGGATCCTACGCAGTGCCGTAGGGGACCGCACCGCCACTTCCCAGCAAATTAGGGACACTGTTGCTCCTGGGGTATCGGCGAGGACCATTCGCAACCGTCTCCATGAAGCTGGGCTACGGTCCCCCACACCGTTAGGCCGTCTTCCGCTCACGCCCCAACATCGTGCAGCCCGCCTCCAGTGGTGTCGCGACAGGCGTGAATGGAGGGACGAATGGAGACGTGTCGTCTTCAGCGATGAGAGTCGCTTCTGCCTTGGTGCCAATGATGGTCGTATGCGTGTTTGGCGCCGTGCAGGTGGGCGCCACAATCAGGACTGCATACGACCGAGGCACACAGGGCCAACACCCGGCATCATGGTGTGGGGAGCGATCTCCTACACTGGCCGTACACCACTGGTGATCGTCGAGGGGACACTGAATAGTGCACGGTACATCCAAACCGTCATCGAACCCATCGTTCTACCATTCCTAGACCGGCAAGGGAACTTGCTGTTCCAACAGGACAATGCACGTCCGCATGTATCCCGTGCCACCCAACGTGCTCTAGAAGGTGTAAGTCAACTACCCTGGCCAGCAAGATCTCCGGATCTGTCCCCCATTGAGCATGTTTGGGACTGGATGAAGCGTCGTCTCACGCGGTCTGCACGTCCAGCACGAACGCTGGTCCAACTGAGGCGCCAGGTGGAAATGGCATGGCAAGCCGTTCCACAGGACTACATCCAGCATCTCTACGATCGTCTCCATGGGAGAATAGCAGCCTGCATTGCTGCGAAAGGTGGATATACACTGTACTAGTGCCGACATTGTGCATGCTCTGTTGCCTGTGTCTATGTGCCTGTGGTTCTGTCAGTGTGATCATGTGATGTACCTGACCCCATGAATGTGTCAATAAAGTTTCCCCTTCCTGGGACAATGAATTCACGGTGTTCTTATTTCAATTTCCAGGAGTGTATATTTGTCCAATGAATACCCGTTTATGATCTACATTTCTTCTTGGTGTAACAATTTTAACGGCCCGTAGTGTAGTTATAAAACTCGCTCCCACTACCAAAAGAGCACTGTAGAACAATGTACTTCCCATCAATTGCTCCCACGCAATGAGGGAAGTGGAGTGCCTGGCGGAACACACTTTCTTTTGAACGCCATTCGTCTTCAGTAGCTGGCATCTGAAACAAGTAAATTTGACTTCAGGTTTCGGAAGAGCTACCTCAACATGCAGCAGCTGAAACAGAGGAAACTGCAGAGAATGGTGAAGAGGACAGCACACCACCTCCACAAAAACGGGTCAAGAGGAGGGGGGTAGGGGTGGAAGAGGCGACCCCATACTTAATGCAGCAGAAATGTTGCATAATATTCTGCAGCAGCAACATCAACGCTGACAGCAACAGGACTCGGCAAGAGATTTCGGAAAATTTGTTGTTACTAAATTGAAAGAGCTTCCGCCCTATGAAAGTCGGTGGCTACAAAACGAATAAGTGATGTGCTGTACGAAGAAGAACTGAATACTCTGATGAAGCAGCAGCATACAGTAATAAATATAGACGCAGCAGGATTATCAGCGCCAACTTCAACTGCAGATTCCCCTGTCACATTGATTGGCAGCATATCTGATTTGGATTCTGAAGAAATTATCTCCAGGGAATGATGCAAATATGTAAATGCTAATATAAAAATAAATATTTAATCAATTAAACACGTCGCAACCTGGCAAGAACAGTGACACAATTCAAAAATGCAATATTTGAGAAAATACTTTTAAAGAATTGTACCAAACTTACAGTGAAGTAATACAAGCTTCTTTTACATTTCAAGTAAGTATTTAATGGCAGTATATTCTGTTATATTGTATACAGAAGTAATACTGTAATTGTATAAATATTTTTCAGTGACATAAACTCAAAACTGCCATTTTCGAGTTGTGTCAGTTTTCTTGCTGGGGTATGTGTTTCAGTGATGTTAACATAGCTTAATTACCTTTACATAATCCTTCAAACCTTGAACCAAAGCTTCGCAAACTTCCGGAGCTATTTGACATATGTTTGACTTTCAAATGTGGAATAAATATGCAAGGCTTTGATAGGAGTCTCCTGATACCAGAAAACGAAGAGTAACAGCAAGTCTTTGCTTCACAGGGATTGCTTTTTTGAAATTTGTGTCTTTCTTTGAAACAACTGGTCCTATAATATTCAACATCATTTCAAAACTTGACGGCGACATCCTAGTGAAGTTACGAGAGCCACAAATTCAGCTCACAAAGCATGTCGTTCCCCCCACGTCTTCTATAGTATGTTTTGGTCCACCAACGACGACTACATCGTTTTCACCGTATGTTCATTTCATTAAGTATTATTATTGCAGCACCAAATGTCAGTAATTCTTCCTCTTCACTTGACATAGCGTACCTCGTGATGTGAATACACAAAGTAACCTATCAGTTCACCGCAGCAGACTATGCGAATACGTACAAATGTTGGCAGCTAGTGTAAACGGGAATGCGAACAACGAACAGTGTTGCCAACATGTTGAGGGAACAGGTTGCACACAATGTTCTGAGCTCAATGTAAACGCGCCTTTTGGCAATAGATGCTTCACAGAGCTATGCAGAACTTCAGAAACGGCTACAGCAGTGCATTAACAATGAGAGACGTCACTTGCAAGACCTGTTGTTTAAAACCTCACGAAATTAATTTCCAATTGTACCTTACTGATGTCAAAATATAGTTTTGTTCTACCATTTTTTAAATTAACCTTCGTAGGTTGAAATACTTCCCTGCCCCATCCTGTGTAAATGTCCTCTCAGATGATAATGATCCTTTAAACTTTAAAAAATTTATGGAGTGCAGCAATCTTGCTCTGATGGTTACATCTCCAAGCAGGCTTACAAATCATATCATAAGTTACGTCGATCAGGTAAATAGTGACATGAAATGCGCTATATGTTCTATTAATTTAGGATTCTCTGATCACATTATACAGATAAATTTGCCAATGAGCAAGCCTTTACACAAAAATAATCTAACACAAACCATTAAAATCAATGAAAACAATGTATATGATTTTCTATCCCATATGCAGAGAAAAAATTGGCATACTGTCTGTCAGCTCCAAAGTGTAGACAGCGAATTTGAAGTTTTCTTAAATACTTTCTGCTATTACTTTAACTGCCAATTCCCTTTAAAAGGAGAGGTACATGTAGCAGCAGGAAATCCTCCAAATGGATCACTGCAGACATCATTACAACAGCTAAAAGCGTTCTATCTCACAAAACCAAAATTTGGCAAAAGTGAAGATTTTAAGAACTACTTCATTACATATGAAATGATGATTAGAAGTGTAATTAGTGCATACAAAAATCTGCAAAATTATAACCTGCTCAAATCATCAAACAATGATAAAGGCATCAGGAAAATTATTAATCCTGTAGGAAAACAGGCCAATGCCAAGGCCCAGTGCCACGTCCAGGGGCTTTAGCCGCCACTCACCGCTTAAGCATTTCGTCATAACGGAGGCGACCCAGTTCTCTGCGCTCTTACTAGCATTCAGGAAGGGCCAACTTCCCTGAAATATGTGGCAGTGCTTGTCTTCCACATTGACAAACGCAGTTTGGCTGTATGTATTCCGCTGGGATAGCAGAGCAAACTATCGTCAGGTCTGGGCCATGCATGTCATCAATCACACGTCAGCGTCTATCAGTGGGTTGAGGACATACTACTCTCACAGATGCCATTGTCTTGGCCGGCTGCAGACCTACGACCGCTGGCTTACGGCCTCGTCTTCAGGCTGGCTCGACCCTGCCGCTGCCTCGTGGTCCTAGGCACAGACGGAGGTCCTTCCAGCTCTGTGTTGTTTGGGTCCAACACCATCTAATGCAGTGCCGCGGACAACAGCCCCGGGTTCGTTTACCTGGTAACACTGCCGACTGTCACATGACTGCAACACTGGGCCATCACGCAAGAAGATGTCACTTGGTTGCCACCTGCTATTTTTCTAGTTTAAAGGAATAACAAAGAATTGTTCTGTTTACTGATTGTTTTGCTGTAGTCACCCACTGTGGACTCCTGTTTTCCTCGCCAGCATACAGACCTAGGTTGCTCCAGGTGGGAGTTTCTTGACAAACATGAAGATAGCTCCCATCACCCAGTAATGGTCATTGCGCTACTGACCCTCTACCATCTGGTGGCAGATAGGAGATGGCATGGATGGATTCAGAGTGCTGAAGAACCATCATAGATAACAGCCACACCTGTAAGTAGTAGCTTGACTTCAATCTAATACCTCTCATGGCGTTCACTACATCCTTAGGCTTGAACTTTCCCTAGTTTTTCCACAATGTCAGGATCAGGTACTGTTCTAGGTTTCAGTAAAAACCGCGAAGTAAACCATTAACACCTGTATCGTCCACCTCGTGCAGTTTACCTGGACATTCCTCACTGTGCAGCAAGTTGCATGCCATAGTGTGCTGGGTATACCACCAAACAGGGCACTACCTCAGCCAGTGCCGAGAGTGCACCTGGTTCAGACGTGGAAATCCTTGCGTTTCCTGAAAACTTAAGAAACATCAGAATAGCCACAATGTTTTTCTTTTAGTACGAATTTTATTATTTATTTTATTGCAGAGTGAATGTTTAGGACGATTTGACAACCATCTGAGTCAGTAATTAAGGCCAGGTGTCAGCTTTTGTGTCTAAGTCAGGAATATTTGGAAATGTGATCTGGGAATGATGTGATCACCAGCGAAATAGTTGACAGGTACTACTTAGTTTGATAAGATAAGTTTAGGCAGTGGTACAGCGTCAGTGAATTAGAACAAGAGGAAGGAGTTGCAATGGTATTGTTTGGTTAAGTTTTACTGTCGTCTCATTATGAACCATTGCATCAAGAGAGCAAAAGGGCTGAGGTACCATATAGATGCGAGATGGTCGTTAGATGCGGCTACATTAAATAAACTGTTCCACGTCCCTCGAGAAGCAGTATTAATTATATCGGTAGATCCACCATCAACAACCAGACATGCGAAGGATGTGACATGACGAGAAAGTCTCTCAGATCTTAGGAAGATATGTGGAAGGGAATTCAAAGGATTTTTATATGGCGCAGGTGAGACTGGTATAGCACTCGAACAGAAGTTTTGGACAATACAGGTGAAGCTGATATAGCGCCTGCAGTTTGGCCTTGAAGCAGGCCCACTGATGAATCTCTTGGAGCGAGAGGAATTAATAAAGAGTAAAAAGGTTATTAGGTCATGGAAGTTTAGACAGGTTCCCCAATCACAAAGTCTTGAATACGCGACTAAAGCAAAGCTACCAGTGTTTCTTACTGTTCCTAATAAATTTTTCATAACTGGTAAGGTATAAAATACAGTACAATAGGGCAGTGTACAAACTGCCAAGTTCACATAGATCAGTACCGCCAAACAATGGGGCAGTGCACACATAATGCTGTTTGCATAGATCAGTTTTGTTCCCCTTCGATTACTGAAGGGCCTAGCCCACAGTACGTGTATCATATCATACTTGATAGCTGTTAGAGATAGGTAGTAGATTATAGGGTGAATTGACAGATGATGATACGAGAAAGCATAGATAAAAGCGAATCAGATTGTAGTGCTAGGAAGTCATGTTGAGACCAATTTCTTCCCGTGAGGTTGAATGACGGTGCTGCTTACCAGACTGGAAAGAAAGAGTTGAAGTTAAATAGGATAAACAGCGTCTAGAGCAGGGCTTCACAACATACGTGCTCGCGGAGCAAGCTGTGAGCAGCAAGGCAGGAGAACAGAGCAGCGCGAGCACGCTACCCCCACTACCGGACCAGAGCGGAGAGTGGGAAGAGTCACGTGGGGCACACAACAGCTGGCGCCAGTCAATGTAAATCCGCGGCCACCTGCAGGGATATCACTCACGAATTATTACTGTGACAAATGAATCAAATAAAGGAGAATGTACACGTGCCACATAATTTTATTAGCTTAGTGTATGCCTCTACATTCGTATTAATTTGTGAACTGTTACACAATAAAAGGTGTCTCTGAAGTGTGGGATTCTCTGTTATCTTGTACTTTTGGCCCTTTACAATTGCGTCTATGTTCGGAGTAATCCCAGCTAGCACTCAAGCTTATTTCAAGGTGGATATTGAGTTTAGGTTCAGTTGAAAATTCAAGATTGAAAAATCAACCTGTTACACAGCTTATTTCAAGCTGGATATTGAGTTTAGGTTCAGTTGAAAATTCAAGATTGAAAAATCAACCTGTTACACAGTTTACATCAAGCTGCAAAAATTTAGCTTGAATTAAAATAGTTTTCCCAAGCTTGAAATAAACTGTAATTTCCCTGGAAGGCTGTACAGCAGATGCGCGCGCAGCGTAGCTTCCATAGACGTCCACAGGAAGCGCCACAAGCGTTTATAAGCCTTGCACTGACTCTGCTAGGTTTACGGCCATTTTACCTTTGTGACGCGCGTTAATGATTGTTGACTGTTGTGAAGTTTGTTTTATACTCGAAAATAGTTCAGTAAGTGTGTGGCGTCTCCTGCCTTACTACTACACCGGGTCTGAAGAGGATATATAGTGTGTTACAGGTATGTTGGTGCATTTTTCTCTAGTGGTATGTTAATATTACAAATGTTAAATATCATGTTCTTTTATGTAGAAAAATTGAGCCTGGATGAAAGTGAAATGGATTACCAGCTAAGAATACATATTACAAGTTGTTCAGCAAAAAGAGGTCATTTTAAACTAGCTCTCTAGTACATGGCACTAATAAATTAAAATTTAATGTTATTTTACCTTTTTAAAATCTCGCCTTTTTTTGTTCTTTTACATTTGACTTCCACTGAACTGGTAATTTCTTAAATTCATTTCGATTTCATCTTTTATTTCATTTTGATTCAGTTTTACTCACCAAGAAATAATTGTGGATAGAATAAAAGTCTACATTTTTCTAAACAGTAGTTTCCTTATAAGCTTACAGTATGAGGTGTATATGATTTCAAGTAATTGTTTCTTTATAATTCAGATTAAATGGCCCTGAAACTGTTAGAAATAGTGATGTGTGGCTTCTTGATAAAGTCATCGCAAAATTACCCAAATGTCATCTTTACTTTAAAAATTTCAAGCAAAAAGTTATTTCAAATTACTTTAAAACTCTTTGGAATGAAGTCATCAGAAGCAGCTGCTTACTCAGTGACGTTTATACTAGTTAATGATTTTTACTACATCAGTGAGTTTGAAGTTATTTTGCTAATCTGGGGCATAAATTATATTTAGGTTGATCAGTTTCAACTTTTTACATTTTTTATGTTTAGGTATGGCTAACATTTTCTTTTATCTGTTACAGGATCATTATACCGGCAGAAGTCAGCGATATTTGATCCTGCTCTGGTCTGTGTGCTGGGGCCGGAGGGGCTTCAGAAAAATTAAATTTTAAACACTTTGAAAATTAAAAATTTTAAACATACATGTCTTGATAACTTTTTTCACACCATTTCCATTCTGATATTTATTTAATTAATTAGGTTCAATAAATTCAGATTAATAATTACACTCCTGGAAATTGAAATAAGAACACCGTGAATTCATTGTCCCAGGAAGGGGAAACTTTATTGACACATTCCTGGGGTCAGATACATCACATGATCACACTGACAGAACCACAGGCACATAGACACAGGCAACAGAGCATGCACAATGTCGGCACTAGTACAGTGTATATCCACCTTTCGCAGCAATGCAGGCTGCTATTCTCCCATGGAGACGATCGTAGAGATGCTGGATGTAGTCCTGTAGAACGGCTTGCCATGCCATTTCCACCTGGCGCCTCAGTTGGACCAGCGTTCGTGCTGGACGCGCAGACCGCGTGAGACGACGCCTCATCCAGTCCCAAACATGCTCAATGGGGGACAGATCCGGAGATCTTGCTGGCCAGGGTAGTTGACTTACACCTTCTAGAGCACGTTGGGTGGCACGGGATACATGCGGACGTGCATTGTCCTGTTGGAGCAGCAAGTTCCCTTGCCGGTCTAGGAATGGTAGAACGATGGGTTCGATGACGGTTTGGATGTACCGTGCACTATTCAGTGTCCCCTCGACGATCACCAGTGGTGTACGGCCAGTGTAGGAGATCGCTCCCCACACCATGATGCCGGGTGTTGGCCCTGTGTGCCTCGGTCGTATGCAGTATTGATTGTGGCGCTCCCCTGCACGGCGCCAAACACGCATACGACCATCATTGGTACCAAGGCAGAAGCGACTCTCATCGCTGAAGACGACACGTCTCCATTCGTCCCTCCATTCACGCCTGTCGCGACACCACTGGAGGCGGGCTGCACGATGTTGGGGCGTGAGCGGAAGACGGCCTAACGGTGTGCGGGACCGTAGCCCAGCTTCATGGAGACGGTTGCGAATGGTCCTCGCCGATACCCCAGGAGCAACAGTGTCCCTAATTTGCTGGGAAGTGGCGGTGCGGTCCCCTACGGCACTGCGTAGGATCCTACGGTCTTGGCGTGCATCCGTGCGTCGCTGCGGTCCGGTCCCAGGTCGACGGGCACGTGCACCTTCCGCCGACCACTGGCGACAACATCGATGTACTGTGGAGACCTCACGCCCCACGTGTTGAGCAATTCGGCGGTACGTCCACCCGGCCTCCCGCATGCCCACTATACGCCCTCGCTCAAAGTCCGTCAACTGCACATACGGTTCACGTCCACGCTGTCGCGGCATGCTACCAGTGTTAAAGACTGCGATGGAGCTCCGTATGCCACGGCAAACTGGCTGACACTGACGGCGGCGGTGCACAAATGCTGCGCAGCTAGCGCCATTCGACGGCCAACACCGCGGTTCCTGGTGTGTCCGCTGTGCCGTGCGTGTGATCATTGCTTGTACAGCCCTCTCGCAGTGTCCGGAGCAAGTATGGTGGGTCTGACACACCGGTGTCAATGTGTTCTTTTTTCCATTTCCAGGAGTGTATATAGCTTAAAACAAGCAGTAAATACCAGGGTGTGTTCCACGTGTGTAGATACAGCTGGAGCCAAACTTGATAAGTCAAGCTTGAAATATAGCTTGAACTCTGCCAACTTTGATATTTGTTTCAAGCTAGAATCCAACTAACAGGCTTGAATATTCCAGCTTTGATCAAGCTTATATACTTGAACTTTACATCTGGAAACAAGTTTGAAACCGGCTTACTGTGCTATCTGGGATTGTTCTTGTGCATCATAGGCGCAGCGTGCAGTTTAAATTTCGATCAGACAATGCGTTTCTCAGGTGTGTCTTGTTACATTTCATTGCAGAGAACAGTTATTCACAAACACACATGGAACCGAACATTGATATTATTGTAGCCGCCAGTTTGTGCAAATGAGGAGATCTATCCTGAGGGAAGTGTCTGTAAAATTCCAAAATGTTTTTCTTGTTCTGAAATTTATCTCTGTATTCTCTGTCACACTGCAGGTCAATAATTTCTAGTTGCAGCTCAGGACGAATCTCTTCAATATTCGCTGAATATGGAGAGGAGAACAGATCAGAATCACTGTCTAGTGCTGTCAGAGCTTGAAAGCGTTGATCAAATTCTTCCTTAAGGGCAACTAAACTATGTGAATAACCTTCACAGTCTTTGTGAACATCTTGCATGGATGATAATTTAGGAAAATGAGCTAAATTTCCTGTTTCCAGCTGACTCACCCAAAGTGTCAATTTCATTTTAAAAGTTCGTATTCGATCTATGAAATGAGTAATTAGCAGATCCTTACCTTGTAGTGAAATGTTCAAAGCATTCAGATGGCTAGTTAAATCTGCTAAGAACGCGAGATCACATTTCCATGAAGGCTCTTTCAGTTCAGGAACACACATGTTATTTATTTCCATGAACATATTTATCTCATCTAATAGGCAAAAATTCGATTTAATAATTCGCCACGACTAAGCCAGCAGACCTCGCTGTAATAAGGCCGGCTACCAAATTGGCTTTCTACATCCTCAAGAAAGCTTTTAAATTGTCTGTGTTGTAGCCCATGCTTCCTTATATAATTGGTTGTACGAACAACAACACTCATCACATTTTTTAGAGTGATACTCTTTGCACATAAGTTTTCCTGGTGGATCACACAGTGAACGCCCCTTATTTCATACAGCACGGTCAGTTTTTGCATTTTCTCCTTCAACAGCGCAACGAAACCTAATTTTTTTCCTGTCATCGCTGGTGCACCGTCTGTAGACACTGAAACTAAAGAATTCCACGACAATCCTATATTTTCAACACTTTCTTCAACACTACTTAAAATATCACCTCCGGTTGTAGTGTTCTTCATGGCTACTACATCAAGGAGCTCCTTCCTCACCTGAAGATCTCTATTAACACCTCTAATAAATATGGCAAGCTGCGCTGTTCCAGTGATATCAACACTTTCGTCCAGAGCTAGAGAATACGCCATAAAATCTTTATAGATATTTGCAAGCTGGCTCTGGACGTCGTCTGCCATGTCCTGTATGCGACGCATAATGGTCATGTCAGATAATGGCACAATCCGAAACTGTTCAACTTGAGATGGACACAAATGTTCCGCTGCAACTACCAAACATCTTTTATCAAATCGCCATCAGTGAAGCGGCGCAGGGATTTTGCTAAAAACACAGCAATTTTGTAGCTCACTCTGAGATCTGGTCCATCACATTTTCCACTTCCGTAGTCTTTCGCGTGGTACGACATATAATGTCGCTGCAAATTAAATTTCCTAAAAGAATTCAGCGTTTTGTGACATACTAAACATTTTGCAACACCATCTTTTTCTGTAAACAGATACAATTCCACCCAATGGGGGTTGAACTGCGAAAGCATGGTTGGGGTTACACAACGGCGACTTGACATGATTCTTAACCAGCGAAGTGACTGTTAGAGCTGATCGTAGCACTTTTAACGTTACACAGTCG
The DNA here is from genome assembly GCF_021461395.2 of Schistocerca americana. NCBI lineage: Eukaryota > Metazoa > Arthropoda > Insecta > Orthoptera > Acrididae > Schistocerca > Schistocerca americana. The sequence continues at coordinate 89,596,528 of NC_060130.1, forward strand.
GCGCGAATTCCATAGGCACGCTGCGGCCCTATTCATACGTGCGCGCGCATTTCCCCTCCCTCCCCTCACTCCTTACTCTTCGACCTTGCACCTGCTGGCGAGCACGTGCCTGAGCAGACGCGAGTACTCGCGCTCAAAACCGGCCAGTTGTTAAGCCCTGGTCTAGAGAGACTGTATGCATCATAGGAGAGTTATAGTGAATCCAGTGTGAATATCTAAAGAAAAAAAAAGTACAGCAAAATATGAAATGTATTCGCGAGTGTTTACTCCAAACTAAGGTGAAGTGTAAAAACAGTTGTAATATATAAGTGCTTCTGTTGCAGCTAGTTTCTCAAGCAGGAATCAAGTGGGCCAGATTTTCCCTAGAAGGGAGAAAATGTACCGACGATCTGTGAACGTCCCTGAAGTATGTGGAAGTGCTTGCCTTCCATATTCACAAGCCAAATTTGGCTACATACATACTGCTTGGCTATCAGAGCACATCATAAGCACGGCAGGGCCATTCATGACACACACCACGTGTCAGTCTCTGATGTGGCACTGATGATGTAATCCTGATTCAGTTACCATCATCACAGCTGGGCTGCAAACCTAGCTATCACGTCCCCTGATCATCGTGGTCTGGCCACGAGTGGAGATCCTCCCAGCTTCGTGCCACTGGGGCCCAGCACCCCTAATACGGCACTGCAGCTGGGCCCATGTTCATTTTCCTGGGCAACACTGAGAGCTACTCCATCTCTGGGACACCAGACCACTGTGAAAGAAGAATCACTTGGTTGCCACCCACTATGAGCTGATGCCGAGTGCTGTGACTGGCCGCCGCTGTCTCAGCATCCAACATGTCTGCATTCAGTGGGTGAGCATCCTGCAAGGACATCCGACAAGTCTGCTGCATTGATGCAGGGACCATGTCGGGCCACACCCATTTGAAGGTGCACACATGTTATTATTCAAACTTAAGGGTATAATAAACAATTGTTACATTCACCAACCATTTTGCTGCAACCAATCACTGTGGACTCTTGTCTCTACCGCCAGCATACAAACCCAAAATGTCCCAGGTGGGAGCAGAATGCTTCCTGACAGACATGAAGACAGCTCCCAACTTCTAGTAAACGTCATAACACCACTGTCCCACTACAATAAATACACTGATAAAAATAAACAGTTGTTGAGTAACATTAACACAAAATCAGAAGTGTATCCAAATACCTCTACTGACTCAATGTTCTTGGCACTGACAGCAGAAGCAAAGACAGAAAAAATAATTCAAATCAAAATTATGAAAAAGTCATCTGCAGGTTCAAATACAATCCTGTTTCCTCCTCCATAAATACAGCAACTGTGTTAGTGAACTATTGTTCCATGTTATAAACTCCTCATTCCTAAATGGTATATTTCCAAATAAATTCAAAACTAAAACAATCATACCAATACACAAAAACCGAAGTAAAGAACATATTAGCAGCTACGGGCCAATTGCAGTACTCTGTCTTCATCAAAATATTTGAATACACCACAGCCATCAGACTAAATACATTCCTGAGGGGCAGGAAAAGTTTGTCCTTGCACAGTTTGACTTCTAGGGAAAAAAAACCACAAATGATGCAATACAGAAATTCTTTGATTAAGTCTTATTGACAAGAAGCTACCAGCCATAGCTATATATAGGTATTTTTCTTGCTCTTGTAAAGGCCTTTGACACCTTTAATTACACCATCCTGCTGCAAAAATTTATTCCTATGGGATCAGAGATTATGACTGTTTTAAAAGGTATCTCAGATACCAAGAACAAAATGTTCAATTAAGTGAGATTAAGCCTTAAGAAATTGCTGCTGCTACACTTTCACCTAAACAGGCCATAAAATATAGGGGTTCAGGCTGATCAGCCTTAGGCCACTTATTTTTTTAGATTTTAGCGACTAAGTTTTAAACAATTTTAGTTTGTGTTCACCAGCCCCCCTCCTCTGCTGTACAGTATTTATTATTTTTAGTAGCAATTTTACTACATGCACAGCAAAATAATGTGGCAGTGTTATTCTGTTATAAGAATGTTTTCAGATTCTATTTGTACATGCACTTTCACATTTGTTTAATTTTATATCGTTTGAGATTAACAATGGCCTTACACAAGTCACAATTTTGTCTTTCTATTTTAATTTTACATAAACTACTCAATATAGTCTAGGTGCACTTCTCATGTGCACACATTTAGCGCTGTCTGCATTTAGCTTTCCTTAACACTAGAACCCCTACATTTGGACAGTTGACTTCTGCTAATTGTCAGGAGTATATCTACTGTTATAATCCAGATGTCATCATTGTGTTTTATTGTATGTAAGTCAACGTTTACGTCAACAAGAATCTTAAGTAAATGGACCACTATACTTGGCATTTAATCTTCACAACTAAAATATTACGTTCCTGCCATCTTAAGCTATGGCTTGTGATTTTTGTGCTCTTTGGATGAGTGCCTCATATGACAAGTGCTGTTGACTTGATTCAATGTAATTTATCAGCATGCGATGTAAGAAGTGAGTGCACTTGTCTTACAATCTGTTTTTTACAGGTTCTGTTTTGTTTAAAATACTTTTGAAACCACTAACGTAATCATTAGGGTCCATTACGTCTTCCGAAGAAAACAATTTTAAAATTGCGGAAACATAAGTCAAGGAGTCCAATAAACCTTTATTTGAAACTGGTTGGCTGACTTTTTCAACGTCTCCAAATTTTACACACACGCACACACACACACACACACACACACACACACACGCACACACACACACACACACACACACACACACACACCTAACATTACCGCTGGATATATTTCGTAAACCACATCAAATACTGACGAATCGATTCCACAGACCGAACGTGGGGAGAGGGGCTAGTGTAATTGGTTAATACAAACCATAAAAAAATGCACAGAAGTATTTTTTTTAACACAAAACTAGGTTTTTTTAAATGGAACCCCGTTAGTTTTGTTAGCACATCTGAACATATAAACAAATACGTAATCAGTGCCGTTTGTTGCATTGTAAAATGTTAATTACATCCGGAGATATTGTAACCTAAAGTTGACGCTTGAGTACCACTCCTCCGCTGTTCGATCGAGTGTATCGGAGAGCACCGAAATACGTAGGGATCCAAAGGGAACAGTGATGGACCTTAGGTACAGAAGAGACTGGAACAGCACATTACGTCCACATGCTAACACCTTTTTATTGGTCTTTTTCACTGACGCACATGTACATTACCATGAGGGGTGAGGTACACGTACACACGTGGTTTCCGTTTTCAGCCGGCCGAAGTGGCCGTGCGGTTAAAGGCGCTGCAGTCTAGAACCGCAAGACCGCTACGGTCGCAGGTTCGAATCCTGCCGCGGGCATGGATGTTTGTGATGTCCTTAGGTTAGTTAGGTTTAACTAGTTCTAAGTTCTAGGGGACTAATGACCTCAGCAGTTGAGTCCCATAGTGCTCAGAGCCATTTTTCCGTTTTCAATTACGGAGTGGAATAGAGTGTGTCCCGACATGTCAGGCCAACAGATGTTCAATGCGGTGGCCATCATTTGCTACAGACAATTGCAATCTCTGGCGTAATGAATGTCGTACACGCCGCAGTACATCTGGTGTAATGTCACCGCAGGCTGCCACAATACGTTGTTTCATATCCTCTGGAGTTGGAGGCACATCACGGTACATATTCTCCTTTAACGTACCCCACAGATAGAAGTCCAGGGGTGTAAGATCAGGAGAGCGCGCTGGCTAATTTATGCGTCCTCCACGTCGTATGAAACGCCCGTCGAACATCCTGTCAAGGGTCAGCCTAGTGTTAATTGCGGAATGTGCAGGTGCACCATCATGCTGATACCACATACGTCGATGCGTTTCCAGTGGGACATTTTCGAGCAACGTTGGCAGATCATTCTGTAGAAACGCGATGTATGTTGCAGCTGTTTGGGCCCCTGCAGTGAAGTGAGGACCAATGAGGTGGTCGCCAATGATTCCGCACAATACATTTGCAGTCCATGGTCGCTGTCGCTCTACCTGTCTGAGCCAGCGAGGTGTTGTCCACAGACCAGTAATGCATGTTCCGTAGATTCACTGCCCCGTGGTTTGTGAAACCCGCTTCATCGGTAAACAGGTAGAACTGCAACGCATTCTCTGTGAATGCCCATTGACAGAATTGCACTCGATGATTAAAGTCATCACCATGTAAATGCTGATGTAGCGACACATGAAACGGGTGAAAGCGGTGACGATGCAGTATGCGCATGACACTACTTTGACTCAGTCCACCGGCTCTCGCAATGTCCCTTGTACTCATGTGTGGGTTCATGGCAACAGCAGTTAACACACCAACTGCACCCGCTTCTCCTGTGACGGGCCTGTTACGGACCCGTTTGCGTGCTACGACCATACCTGTTGCATACAGTTGGCGGTAGATGTTTTGCAATGTGCGGCACGCTGGATGCTCTCTGTCCGGGTACCGTTCTGCATAAACCCTGCAGGCTTCAGCTGCATTTCGTCGACACTCCCCATAGATGAGTATCATCTCCGCCTTTTCAGAGTTCGAATACACCATGGTCACAGTTCCTACAACACTACACTATCACAGACGTCTGGTAACACGGTGTACTACAGTTGGTCTGCGTGCGGAGACGAATGCAGAATAACAATAGCAGCAAGCGCTACATGCGGACACTGCGACAGCTAGACCAAACCACAACAGCGCACTACAGCCACACTCGTAAACACGGTCGTCATCGTAAACATGTCCCTGCAGATGCTGCTCGCCTACCGTGGCCCGTGTTTGTTACAACACGCAACTGAACGTCGGAGGTTTCAAGCGTCAACTTTAGGTTACAATATCTCCGGATGTAATTAACATTTTACAATGCAACAAACGGCACTTATTACGTATTTGTTTGTATGCTCAGATGTGCTAACAAAACTAACGTGGTTCCATTTAAAAAAACCTAGGTTTGTGTCAAAAAACACACTTCCGTGCATTTTTGTATGCTTTGTATTAAACAAATATACTAGCCCCTCTCCTGACGTTCGGTCTGTGGAATCGGTTCGTCAGTATTTGATGTGGTTTACGAAATATATCCAGCGGTAACGTTAGGTGACTCACCCTGTGTATATATATATATATATATATATATATATATATATATATATATATATATATATATAACTCAGCCAAAGCCGGTCTCAAGCCTGGTTGAAAAAGGAGTAGGGGAAGGAGTAGCACATCGTTAAAAAACTTTGGTTCACCTGGCCCGAGGGTCCCATGCCAGGGAAACGGTGAAGACCTCAATGGCAGTGATGGCGGCGATGAAGGTCATCAGAACAGTGGAAGTGGCGGAAGAGGCAGGCTTTTGTACAAAAGCACCAGACTGTAGCGTCTGTGCCGGCCCGTGTGGGCGTGCGGTTCTAGGCACTTCAGTCTGGAACCGTGTGACCGCTACGGTCGCAGGTTCGAATCCTGCCTCGGGCATGGATGTGTGTGACGTCCTTAGGTTAGTTAGGTTTATGTAGTTCTAAGTTCTAGGGGACTGATGACCACAGATGTCAAGTCCCATAGTGCTCAGAGCCGTTTTTTTTTGTAGCGTCTGTTCCCACAGTGGGTGGCTACAAAAGGCATCTGTCCCACATGTTAGTGGCGGCCTCATTAATAATTCTAAGCTAAATGTTTGAATTTTTATCATCGAAAGGTTCAACTACCTTTCCCCAAACCACACTTTAACCTAAGACATTACAGTAAATTTCAAAAGGAAAACTACTCCAGGAAGTAACCGCTATTCATGGTGGTGCAACTAGGCCTTTGAATTCAAGAGAGCCTAGAACATCATGTAAGGAAGCGTCAGAGCTTCCTAGTACTTCTTCAAAGATAAGACCCAAGAAAAAACATCAACACACTTATGAAAGTTGGAAAACTAAAACACCTAACAGACACTCTCAATCAATGCAACATACTTATATTAGCACTTCAAGAAACAAGGTATCTGGATGAAAATGTATTTGAGTAAGGTGGATACAGGATCTACAAAGGAAAACCAGCCATCAAAAGTTCCAATAATACAACTATATTAGGGACTGCATTTATGGTCAAACATCAACATATCGAATCAATAACTAATTTTAGCTCCCCATCAGAACGAATTTCATTTCTGACTTTCAAGTCAGGCAATAAACGTTACACTATTATAAATGCACATGCACCTATCAACCAACATAACAGGACAAATGTTGACAAAGTGGAAGATTTTTGGGAACGGCTAGAACACAAAACATCCATATTACCAAAAGGACATATAAAAATTTTAATGGGTGACTTTAATGCACAAGTTGGCAAAGAAATAAAATTTAAATCACTAGTTGGAGATTATCCAGCACATGCAAGAACCAACAGAAATGAGAAAAGATTCATAGATTTTTGTAAACAATTTAATCTAAAACTAATGTTGGCATGTTTCAGGAAACTTGCAAAGAAAGAAAAAACGTGGGTATCACCTAATCCAAATCAAGGTTGGACCATGCGGCAATAACGACTTGAAACTACAAGGAAATCTTGGATGTCAGAGCGAGGAAGGGCCTAAACATAGACTCAGACCATTATCTGACTGAAATAAAGAAATAAAGACATAAAGACATAAAGAAATAAAGACATAAACCAAAACCAAGAAGATTTCCAAGAGTAAACACTAAATTTCTCATGCAAAATCAGGACAAATTCTGTGATATACTAAACACAAGAAAAATGGATGATTGGAAAGAAATTAAATAAACAATGCTAGACTCAATTAAAGAAATGGGACAACCATGAAGAATACCAAAACACAGATGGTGGAACGAGCTGTGTGATGAAGCAATTGACAATCGACTAAAGGCATGGAAAAAATGGAACAGTAATAAGAAACATGAATACTGGGAAGAGTTTAAAGAACAAAGGAAAAAGACAGCAAAAATCATCAGATCAGTGAAAAGAAAATATCACAAAGACAGATTAGAAGAAATGGATTCCGACTTTAAAAGGAACAACACTAGAGACTTCTATAAGACTTTCAGAGCAGTATTAACAGGATTCCAGTCACTAAGTTTACATTTTAAAGATAAAAATGTAAAAATGGTTTCAAGCAATAAAGAGAACTGCCAAATTTTAGCTGAACACTTTGAAAATCTATTAAATTGTGAAGAGCCTAATGACAGATTACAATTTGAAAAACCGCAACATGAAAATCCACCATCAGAACCACCTACAGTAGAAAAAAAAGAAAAGTTTATCAAAGCATTGAAGAATAACAAAGCACCAGATGAAGATGGGATAGTAGCAGAAATGTGGAAACTAGGGGGCTTATCTGTATAGCAGAAAATTCACAAAGTAATTTAAGACTTTTGGACAAAAGGAATCATACCCAGTGACTGGAACAAGCATTGATCCATCCTCTCCATAAAAAAGGAGATAAAGCAGACACCAGTAACTACAGGGGCCTATCCTTGTTACTAGTGACATACAAAATACTTTCTAAAGCACTTTTAAATAGAATAGAGGAACAAGCAGGACCTAATATAGGAGATTATCAAGCAGGATTTAGAAAATATAGATCATGTGCAGAACAGATTCTTAATTTAAAAACAATTTTGAGAGTGAGAGCTATACAAAATAAAAATACAGTAGTTACTTTCGTAGACTTCAAGAAGGCCTATGATTCAGTTGACAGACAAACACTATTCCAGATACTTTATGAATCAGGGACGGATGAAAACACGAGAAGACTTGTTGAACAAACGCTCACAGATACAAAATCAAGAATTAAGTTTCAAGGCGAAATTTCTAAACCATTCAAAATCAAAACAGGAGTTTGAGAAGGAGACGGACTGTCCCCAATTCTCTTTAACTTGGTTTTAGATAAAATTGTAAAAACATGGGAAAGCACATTACAAAACAGAGGCGCAAAGTATATAAGCATGGCCCAAGGAAAGAAAGAATTTGAAGTGAAATGTTTAGCCATTGTGGATGATATGGCATTGATAACTGAAAACCGAACAGAGGCAACAGTTATGCTTGATCTGTTACATGGAACTGCTGAAAAGACTGGGCTAAAAGTATCCTATGAAAAAACCGAGTATATAGAACACAAACATAATACAGAAAAGTTTATGAAAACAAAGTATGGAAAATTAAAAGAGTTGATAGATTCAAATACCAGGGGGAGTGGATCCAAGCCAATGGACTAGATAACACAACAAATAAAGAAATAATAAAAAGTTAGAATTTGCATATAAATTAACACAAAACTACTACAATAAGAAATCAATATCGATACAAGTGAAGATGAAACATTATAATTCAGTTATCAGGACACAAGTAATGTATGGATCAGAGTGCCTAACATTGAATAAGAAAGGCGAATTAAGAGAACTAGAAAAAAGAGAGAGAAAAATCTAAGAAAAAATCTAGGTCCTGAGAAATACAAAGAAAATAGGTGGATTAAAAGGAGAAATGAAGACTTACACAAAAATACAGAAAAGATCACAGATACAATGAGAAGAGATGGCTAAAATTTTATGGACATTGAAAATGAATGTAAGAAACACGGATTACAAAGAAAATTTTTAATTACATGTGTAAGCTGAAAAAAACTGTTGGATGGATAGAAGCAGTAAAGAAAGATGCCAACAAAAGAGGTGTTACTTCAGGCTACTGGTAGAAAACGCAAATTGTGCAGAAGATGAGACAAAACCTTGACCCAAGAGAGTGTGGACAGATGAGCAGAGACAAGCAGTTGGCGAGAAAATGAAGAAGTACTGGGAGAATGGAAGAAAAAGAAACACCATAAGTCTTAAGTTGAATGCGGTCCATAGCTGGCCAAATTAATATATATATATATAATGTGATATGAATGTAGCTACAATGTTTCATGTCAAATAATTTTTCTCTGATGTACAAGAAGATTATAATTTCGTCAGTGTATACAGAGAGAACATTACGGTTTTTAGTTGCTGCGATAATCAATGACAAAATAGTATATGCTGTGCAGTAGACTTATATCTAACGGTTTTCCTCTGCAGCTTCAGTATCTGAGATATGTTACTTGAACTCGCCCAAAAAACTATACCATAACTAATGACAGATTCAAAATAACTAGGATATGCTATTTTTGTGTACTCATTTGCTAGTATTTGCACTGAAGATGCAAAATTATTTAATTTATTTTATTGAAAGTAAACATGCAAATTTCAAATAAGTTCATTTCCACATTTAATCCAAGGCATTTGATTTATCGACTTCTTTAATAAGTTGGTCATTATGCTGTATTTTAAGCTGTAAAGGTTTTGAAATGTGTCATTTGGCTTTTTGCAGTGTTAACCTTTAGCCCATTTAATTGGATCCAGTTTTCTAGGGTACTGCATCCGCCCACAACGGAGCTCAGAATTTTTTTCTGACTTATGAGTTTGCATTAAAACAGCAGCTTTACCTGTAAAAAGAAGTGATATGGAATTTATATTTACAGGTATGTCAATTACATAGAATGGTACAACATTGGGCCTAGAATGAGATCCTGAAGAACACCTTGTGATACTATAACACATTTAGAATGAAAATTCACCTCATTTGAAGTAAAAGTTAGCCTTTGTTTCCTGTTCTGAAGATAAGAGGTAAGCAGTTGTAGAGTACAACAAGCGGCTACACGGGTAGCAGGGGTTGTGTGGCGTGGGCTGGGCGGTTTTTTAGGTTAGATGGCCTTGGGCAAGTACAGAAAGGGCAACAGCCTCAACGGGTGCGGGGCAAAGTCAGGACATGCGGGGACCAAGCAGCAATCGGTATTGTAATTGTAAACTGTCGAAGCTGCGTTGGTAAAGTACCGGAACTTCAAGCGCTGGTAGAAAGCACCGAAGCTGAAATCGTTATAGGTACAGAAAGCTGGCTTAAGCCAGAGATAAATTCTCCCGAAATTTTTACAAAGGTACAGACGGTGTTTAGAAAGGATAGATTGCATGCAACCGGTGGTGGAGTGTTCATCGCTGTTAGTAGTAGTTTATCCTGTAGTGAAGTAGAAGTGGATAGTTCCTGTGAATTATTATGGGTGGAGGTTACACTAAACAACCGAACTAGGTTAATAATTGGCTCCTTTTACCGACCTCCCGACTCAGCAGCATTAGTGGCAGAACAACTGAGAGAAAATTTGGAATACATTTCACATAAATTTTCTCAGCATGTTATAGTCTTAGGTGGAGATTTCAATTTACCAGATATAGACTGGGACACTCAGATGTTTAGGACGGGTGGTAGGGACAGAGCATCGAGTGACATTATACTGAGTGCACTATCCGAAAATTACCTCGAGCAATTAAACAGAGAACCGACTCGTGGAGATAACATATTGGACCTACTGATAACAAACAGACCCGAACTTTTCGAATCTGTATGTACAGAACAGGGAATCAGTGATCATAAGGCCGTTGCAGCATCCCTGAATATGGAAGTTAATAGGAATATAAAAAAAGGGAGGAAGGTTTATCTGTTTAGCAAGAGTAATAGAAGGCAGATTTCAGACTACCTAACAGATCAAAACGAAAATTTCTGTTCCGACACTGACAATGTTGAGTGTTTATGGAAAAAGTTCAAGGCAATCGTAAAATGCGTTTTAGACAGGTACGTGCCGAGTAAAACTGTGAGGGACGGGAAAAACCCACCGTGGTACAACAACAATGTTAGGAAACTACTGCGAAAGCAAAGAGAGCTCCACTCCAAGTTTAAACGCAGCCAAAACCTCTCAAACAAACAGAAGCTAAACGATGTCAAAGTTAGCGTAAGGAGGGCTATGCGTGAAGCGTTCATTGAATTCGAAAGTAAAATTCTATGTACCGACTTGACAGAAAATCCTAGGAAGTTCTGGTCGTACGTTAAATCAGTAAGTGGCTCGAAACAGCATATCCAGACACTACGGGATGATGATGGCATTGAAACAGAGGATGACACGCGTAAAGCTGAAATACTAAACACCTTTTTCCAAAGCTGTTTCACGGAGGAAGACCGCACTGCAGTTCCTTCTCTAAATCCTCGCACAAACGAAAAAATGGCTGACATCGAAATAAGTGTCCAAGGAATAGAAAAGCAACTGGAATCACTCAATAGAGGAAAGTCCACTGGACCTGACGGGATACCAATTCGATTCTACACAGAGTACGCGAAAGAACTTGCCCCCCTTCTAACAGCCGTGTACCGCAAGTCTCTAGAGGAACGGAGGGTTCCAAATGATTGGAAAAGAGCACAGATAGTCCCAGTCTTCAAGAAGGGTCGTCGAGCAGATGCGCAGAACTATAGACCTATATCTCTTACGTCAATCTCTTGTAGAATTTTAGAACATGTTTTTTGCTCGCGTGTCATGTCATTTCTGGAAACCCAGAATCTACTATGTAGGAATCAACATGGATTCCGGAAACAGCGATCGTGTGAGACCCAACTCGCCTTATTTGTTCATGAGACCCAGAAAATATTAGATACAGGCTCCCAGGTAGATGCTATTTTTCTTGACTTCCGGAAGGCGTTCGATACAGTTCCGCACTGTCGCCTGATAAACAAAGTAAGAGCCTACGGAATATCAGACCAGCTGTGTGGCTGGATTGAAGAGTTTTTAGCAAACAGAACACAGCATGTTGTTATCAATGGAGAGACGTCTACAGACGTTAAAGTAACCTCTGGCGTGCCACAGGGGAGTGTTATGGGACCATTGCTTTTCACAATATATATAAATGACTTAGTAGATAGTGTCGGAAGTTCCATGCGGCTTTTCGCGGATGATGCTGTAGTATACAGAGAAGTTGCTGCATTAGAAAATTGTAGCGAAATACAGGAAGATCTGCAGCGGATAGGCACTTGGTGCAGGGAGTGGCAACTGACCCTTAACATAGACAAATGTAATGTATTGCGAATACATAGAAAGAAGGATCCTTTATTGTATGATTATATGATAGCGGAACAAACACTGGTAGCAGTTACTTCTGTAAAATATCTGGGAGTATGCGTACGGAACGATTTGAAGTGGAATGATCATATAAAACTAATTGTTGGTAAGGCGGGTACCAGGTTGAGATTCATTGGGAGAGTGCTTAGAAAATGTAGTCCATCAACAAAGGAGGTGGCTTACAAAACACTCGTTCGACCTATACTTGAGTATTGCTCATCAGTGTGGGATCCGTACCAGGTCGGGTTGACGGAGGAGATAGAGAAGATCCAAAGAAGAGCGGCGCGTTTCGTCACTGGGTTATTTGGTAACCGTGATAGCGTTACGGAGATGTTTAATAAACTCAAGTGGCAGACTCTGCAAGAGAGGCGCTCTGCATCGCGGTGTAGCTTGCTCGCCAGGTTTCGAGAGGGTGCGTTTCTGGATGAGGTATCGAATATATTGCTTCCCCCTACTTATACTTCCCGAGGAGATCACGAATGTAAAATTAGAGAGATTAGAGCGCGCACGGAGGCTTTCAGACAGTCGTTCTTCCCGCGAACCATACGCGACTGGAACAGGAAAGGGAGGTAATGACAGTGGCACGTAAAGTGCCCTCCGCCACACACCGTTGGGTGGCTTGCGGAGTATCAATGTAGATGTAGATGTAGATTATCCCTTGACCTCATATTTATCTAATTTTTAGATTAGCTTCACTGAGTCTAAGGCTTTTGTAAGTTCACAGAAGATACCTGTAACTTTACGCTTCTGAACTAGCGCTTTGATTGTATTTTCAATAAAGTTGTTCACTGCATCCAAAATGTTTGTCTACTTAGAGTAATATCATTTTTTACCAAACAATTTAAATCTGGATTGCAGCTATTTTCTCAAGCCCTTCTTATGGGACTGGGAGAATAGTAGTAAGATCGGGACTGGGAAAACAGAAACAAAATGATAGTTTCCCATATCTTCCTCTGACGTAACTCTGATTTGACAGATGACCAGACAGCCTTTGCCTTACTTTTCTGTTATATATTAAATTATTTTTTACCATTTTTGACTGCCTTTTCAACTTTTTACATAAAGCTTTATTACTTCTAACATACTCAGTACAATTACTACTTTTTATGTTTTAGGTAATTGTGGAATCCCCAATTTCTGACAATAGGAATTTTTATACCTTGAGTTATCCATTTAAATCTGCTAATCATTTTCTTACACATCATACTAAGTGAGAAGGATACATTGAACATGTCAATAAAAGCAGGGCCATACTATTAAATTTTTCAAAGTTACTACTACATGAAACACAGTTAAATTAATACTGAGAATGGTCAATTTTTTTCATTGAAGTGCCTTTCCATATGGATTTTGTTACAGTAAATTTTTCTGTTAATTTTCAGTAGTTCATCACTAAGTAATGCAAGGTGGTCAGACGTTCCTAAATCTATGAATAATTTATTAACATCTCCAAACACATAATTAATTAAAATATTATTGATACAAGATGCTGACTGTGCATTTTAATGGTTTGAGTAAAGCTTAAATTGAAATCATTGTTTTTTTATTATGTCAGTGGATTTGGACTTACCACTGCTTTCAACTGTGATATTAAAACTGAAGTCAACAGTTGTTACAGTGTTTTCCGCCTTTTCTTTATTAACCCTCAGCCAGGCGCGCCGATTTCCGAAACACAAGTGGGTGCGTGGTGCACTTTGTACACACATAAAAAAATACCAAGATAAATATGTAAGAGCAAAATCAAAGATTAATCTTAGTTTAATTAAACAACAATAAAATAAACTTACATAATATGCACTAAAACACTGTTTAATTAAAAATAACGAAATAAACTTTGATTATATCATTCTGTTGCCACAGTTATGACCCACTCGAAGCATTAAACATAGCAGTTGCACCAGATCTCAGCCAACTGCTTATTCGACTGCTCATTATCTCATATACAACTGCTTCATTGTGGGATTGCACTGCTAGCTCGTAATATGAGTCATTTCCCTGCACAGATCGTAAATTTTTTCTGATTGAGCTTGCTTTTTATTTTATGTTACTGCTGCTCATTTTGACATATGAGACCTCAATTTATCACTGTGTGACCTGAAGCAATAATGAAGCAACAGGTGTGGGCTCCCCATTGTGAAAGAACAATGGAATCGTACAAAATAATTTTATTTGTGTTTGGCGCACTTTATTATCATAGGCACGTCTGTTCGAGGGCACAGAAAATAGAACCAGAAATTTTCACTTAATCTGGTACTCTTTCAATATGAACTACTATGATATTTAGATTCATTAAATCGACACTGCAGCTCTCAAATATATACTCTTCATTCAACTAATGAAGGTCATTTCTTATTTCGTATTCTATATTGGAATAAATAAGTGTACATGGGCCTCCACATGATTTCTCTTGTCTACAAAAGCTTTTGGCTACTTCGAAATTCTGGATGTTATTAAGAATTTTGATATTATGACCCATAGGCCTGTATTCACTCAAGCAAATATTTTTCATAGTTTTAGATTCAGAGAGAATAATCTGTAGTTCACTGACATTATTTATAAGTTTTGTCTGAAAGGTCAGCACTTAGACTATTAATACGAAAGTGCAAAATATATGGAGTTTCTTTCTTATTTATGGATTGAAGCACAGTTTTTCTTAGGCAGTGTTTCGTTCTTACCCCTTCCGTTTCTAAAGATTGGTTATTATGCCTATCCCTATCATTTATAATTTTACACGTGTCAGCAAACATTTCATAAAAAATTGTGAATCCTAGCACATCTACAGTTTTTCTTTATATCACAGTTCATTCTAGATATTTTGTAGAAGCTACTGGTGGATCGAATTAACCCTTTTATTTCACTAACAATTTCCACTTCACTACTACATCAAAGAGATATCGTATCTATATGATTGAAGACTCCTTTGTATTTCTTGCTTGTTGTCTGCTAATCCATTCTGTTAACTTATTATGTTATTGAAGTGTTTGTTCCACTGGTTTGTCAGGATCCCTGTCTGTTATGCAATTTGGCACTACTACAGTTTTGAGCAAGGAAACGCCTGTAACGTGGAATTCAGTTTTTTTTCTGTTGTTCTTCATTCCTGTGACATTTCATTTTCTTTTCACTGTGTTTTGGAGTCCTCCACTTGTATTTATTTACAGTTTTCGAAATTTGCATGGGAAGTCCTTGTGTAGGTGCAGTGGACTCATTATTGATGAGCCACTTCTTAGGAACTTGTTCTTAGGCACAGAGCACGGCAAGTGTGTGTTATCTTGCCATAGGTGGTTATGTCCTAGTCAGTAGAGTCTTTGACCGCTTATGCTTCCACCTATGGTTGTGATCATAGTTTCCCAGAGTAAGGATGAAAGGACTGTTCGAGTGTCTGGAGTTCCTGTATAGTCATGTGGCTTTTTTGTGAATACTTCCTTGAGGGTTACAAGGCAGTATTCATTGGGAAGCTCCGCGGTGTGTGTGTAACATGGAGCATTGCTAATGATGCATAGCAATTTGTTCTGTATGATCTGCAGGCTGCGCAGGCATGCAGGAGCTATGTATCCCAAGATGGGAGCTGTGTACGTCATCAAAGATCTAATTAGTGTCATGTATATGGACGTCAACACCCTCCTATTCAGTGTACTTCCTCTGTTGAGCATTGGGTAGAGTTGTTTGAGCCTCGCATGCTCTCTCTTGGCAACGAATTCAGTGTGGTCCCCCATGTAAGTTTCCATTCCAACGAGGCACCAAGATATCTGACTTTCTCTCGGAAACGTATTGGGCGTGTATGTGGTGTTGACAGTGTTGATGTTTGCGCAGTAGCTTCGGTATGCATTGGAACAGAGCTGCTTCGCATTTTTCGACGTTTACTTTAATACGCCATCGTTCCAACCAAGGCTCAGCAGTTTCTGAGTGCTGTCTGTATTCGTGATTTTAGTTCGACGGTTCCCAGTCTTGCACAAGGATGGCTGTGTCATCCTTGCAGAGGGCTAACGTCGCGTTTTGTGTTGCTGGAAAGTCATTACTGTACAGTCATTAATGTACAGGTTGAACAAGATGGGCCCCAGTATGCTTCCCTGGGGTACCCAAGCTTGGATACCATGTTGTGTCGATTGTTTGCCCTGTACATCAGTGTTAAAACATCTATTTGTGAGAAATGAGTCTATGAGATGCACAAGTCCGTCTGGGAAACCTGGGTGGCTTGGTTTCCATATAAGGCCTTTGTGCCAGAGATGGTCGAAAGCGTTTTTGGTGTCCAGGAACACGGCCCCTGTGGCTTTGGTCGTGTTGTAGAAGTGTGTTATATGTTCGACTACACAGAGGAGCTGTGCTGTTGAGTGGTGATTCCTAATGCCGAATTGCTCCAGTCTTAGGGTGTCATTGGCGGTGCAGTGCCTAGTGATGTGTTTTAGTATTACCTTCATAACAATCTTGCTGAGCGAGCACAGTAGACTGATGGGTCAGTAATTTTGTGGGATTGAGTGGTATTTCCCTGGCTTCCTGAACATCAGGACCTTGGACACCTTCCAAAAGTCAGGGAAGTGTTAGTGTTTTAAGATGGCATTCGCTATTGTGCAAGGTATTCTATGGCTCTATCCATGAACTCCTGGAGGACACAGTTTTGAATGCCATAGGGCCTGTGGTGTCACCGCCAGACACCACACTTGCTAGGTGGTAGCCTTTAAATCGGCCGCGGTCCGTTAGTGTACGTCGGACCCACGTGTCGCCACTGAGTGATTGCACACCGAGCGCCACCACACGGCAGGTCTAGAGAGACGTCCTGGCACTCGCCCCAGTTGTACAGCCGACTTAGCCAGAGACGGATCACTGACAAATACGCTCTCATTTGCCGAGACGATAGTTAGCATAGCCTTCAGCTACGTCATTTGCTACGACCTAGCAAGGCGCCATAGCATTTGATAATTAATATTGTGAAGCATGTACCGTAACGAGAGATGTTCTACAATTGTGGATTAAAGTTAAGTATTATATCAACTACGTACTTTATTTGCTATTATTAATTCCCTTAACTGTTCCAGACCTCACGCCAGTCAGCGTGTAATTAAACGCGTGCATTTCGGCCTCCTCTAGCAACACAGTGTTGGCTCTTCTGCAACACTTCAGGGCCCAGGAACTTTCATAGCACTGGTATGCTTGATAGCCCAAGTAATTTCGTTTGTACTAGTGCATCTGATTTTGTCGCACAAGGGCTAGGCTGCAATTCATGTAACCACCTGGTCCGTTTCAAGTGTGAATACTAGATCTGATGGAGCCAAATTCGTCACGAAAGACGCTGCAAGTGTTGTGGCGAAAGCTCTGCCTTCTCTGTCATGGAGTAAGCTGGGCCGTCAGGTTCTTGTAGAGTGGGAATGTAATGTTTCTCCCTGGTGAAGTGTCTGGCTACCATCCACACGCCAGGACATGTCGTCTCTAGCCCTGCGAGTTTCTGCCTCCATTGTTCGTTTCGAAATGTTTGTATTTTGTCCTGTATTATACCCTGGAGTCTGTTGGCGTGAAGTTTATAGAATGGGTGCCTGCTACACTGCCAGTATCTCCTGAGGTGATTCCTCATTGAGAAAAGGCCCAGAATTTCCTGGGGTAGGACCGTCGAGTGTTGCTTTGGTGTTGAACGTGGAATGGCGTCAGTCATCGCGTCTTGGACAGCAGTAGTAAGAGCCTCCAGCGCCTCATCAATTTGCTGCATGTTGTTAATTTCGTGGGTGTCCGGAATACGACTATCAAGCGTTTCCTTAAACAGGATCCAACTCGCTCGCTTGTAGTTCAGTATTCTGCGTAGTTCTGTGTCCTGCGGTGTTCCTTCCGTGTGTAGTATTACAGGCATGTGGTCTGAGTCCAGATCGTTTTCAACCATAAGGTTGATTGTGCACGTGATGCCCTCGATGAGGGCTATGTCTAACATGTATGGCCTGTGTCGGGCCTGTGCAGGCACGTACGTGGGAACGTCCGACCCGAGAGTAATGTAGTTTCGGCCTAGTACATGTTCGTATAGTTCCTTGCCATTGGAGGTACGTATTCGTGATTGCCAATCGGGGTGTTTTGCATTTAGATTTCCAGTTGCGATTATCCGCAGTGCTATGTTGAGAACTGTGCTGATATCGCGTGTTACTATGTTTTTAGGAGGGTTGTACAATGACACCCGTGTAGTGTTGGTTCTGTCGAACGTGACACTGACAGCCGTGGCCTCTAGTCTCTCAAGTGGAGGGAGCTCGATGTTTGTGTGTTCTATGTCTTTGTGTACGATGGTTGCTGTGCCGCCCCCTTTCCTGCCGTCCGCTCGGTAGGCACGATAAACGCAATAACCTGGGATGTTTAGCTGTTTCTGAGTCGTAAGCAGTGTTTCTTTCACTAGTGAGATTCGGATACCCTTTCGCTCCATTAACGCAACCATTTCGGATCTTTTGTTTGCGACCTCATTGGCATTCCAAAACAGGATCTGTGAATTTGTTTTCCCGTTTGCGTTTCGGGGTGGTGTGGCGTGTTGTCCATGTGTTGGTGTGAATAGTAGTGTGATAATACTTTGTATGCTAGTCCAGTTCAGCGAGTCTGACATGAACTGTGTAAAGAGTTGTGAGATACACCCCATAATCTTCGTCACTACTTTGGCGCTCGTGAGTCCGGAGAATAATGTCTCCATTATTCTTCGGAGTGTTGGGTTAATGTTGGGAGTCTCGTCCTGAGGGTTATTGGCTGTGTTGGCGGTCGTTGGTGCTTATGTTGGCGTCTGGTGTGGGTTGCTTGTGTTTCAGCTGTTTGAGTCGTAGTTATGGGCACCTGTGTGATCTCTGTGGTGAGTGGGTGTGTTGTGTGAGTCGTTGAGTTGGTGTCCAAGTTGTGTACATGTGTATTGATGTCCTGTTGTCTGTGACATTGTTGTGGTGTGGTCGAGTCCCCTGTTCCAGTTGTTTCTCCTTCCCGGCCTTGCCGCTGTCCCTGTGTAGGTGCATCTTTTGTGGTCTGTGGTGGGCTGCAGTCCTTGGTCTCAGGGGTAGGGCGGTGTTGTTGTTTGTGTTTTGTGGTGTAGCCGATGCAGGTGTTGTGTTGGGTGTTGTATGTCTTTGCTGTATGTATGTTGCTGGGGATGTTTGTTGTGTGTGTGCACAGCTCTGAGGTTCCTCTGACTGCCCTGCGCTGCTGGGGGCGCCAGTTACCACTCCAGCGAAGGATATTCCACTCCTTATTGGGCGCAGGGGCGGTTTTGGAGCTGTGATGGCGGTGGTATTTACGTGTTTGGCTATTTTGCGCCTCAGAGCCTTCGTATATGCAATGCACCCCCTGTAGATGGCAGTGTTGTGGAGTTTATGCTGTTGGGTCATGTGATCACCAGCGCATTTGTGGCAGCAGGGAGTGAGACCACATCGGAAAAAAATGGTTCAAATGGCTCTAAGCACTATCTGACTTAACATCAGAGGTCATCAGTACCCTAGACTTAGAACTACTTAAACCTAACTAACCTAAGGACATCACAAACATCCATGCCCTAGGCAGGATTCGAACCTGTGACCGTAGCAGCAATGCAGTTACGGACTGAAGCGCCTAGAACTGCTCGGCCACAACGGCCGCCAGACCGCATCAGATACCCACATGTGCAAAGTACTGGTTGGTTGGTTGTTTAGGGGAAGGAGACCAGACAGCGTGGTCATCGGTCTCATCGGATTAGGGAAGGATGGGGAAGGAAGTCGGCCGTGCCCTTTCAGAGGAACCATCCTGGCATTTGCCTGGAGTGATTTAGGGAAATCACGGAAAAACTAAATCAGGATGGCCGGATGCGGGATTGAACCGTCGTCCTCCCGAATGCGAGTCCAGTGTCTAACCACTGCGCCACCTCGCTCGGTGCAAAGTACTGGCAGTTCTGGCATTGTTTGGGATGTGCGGCATGTCGTAAGCCCATACATTGACAAAGATGTGAAGAAATAATTTTAACTTCAGCAGGTCGCGGGATTTGGCCATGTTGGCCAACTCCACCATGTAGTTACGTGATGGTCTCACTGAGCCAAACTCAATCATTCAGTTTACAGGAATGCATTCCCACCCAAGAGCGGTGAGTTCCTTGTGTACTGTCTCTGTCAGGGCTAGAGAATCTATCCCCTTGATTGCATACTGCTGGGTCTTTTCCGAGACTGTACTGTGCGTGAAGTTTCCTACCTTTCTTTCTTTTTGAAAGCTTAGCAGATTCATATAATCTGACTTGTTCACCACGTACAGTGCGGCATGGTCCCCACTGAGGTTAGAGTCATATGTCGTGAGGTTGTGCTTGTTATTACACAATTTCCTTAAGAGGAGGAGGAGGAGATTAGTGTTTAACGTCCCGTCGACAACGAGGTCATTAGAGACGGAGCGCAAGCTCGGGCGAGGGAAGGATGGGGAAGGAAATCGGCCGTGCCCTTTCAAATGAACCATCCCGGCATTTGCCTGAAGCGATTTAGGGAAATCACGGAAAACCTAAATCAGGATGGCCGGAGACGGGATTGAACCGTCGTCCTCCCGAATGCGAGTCCAGTGTGCTAACCACTGCGCCACCCCGCTCGGTCAATTTCCTTAAGAGACTAAGGTCTCAATAGTCATGTATGGTGACTTGTGGGAAGCCAGCGGAGGACTTGATGGTTTCTGCGTAGCTGCTTGTGTACTTAGGTGTGCTGAAGTCGTGGGGTTCTTTGTGTTGTTCCCTGTGTTGCTGGTGTTGCTATTTTGCGTTGTCGGAGCTGGCAGCAGCACTAGGCTATTGTCTCGTGAGTTTGTGGGCTCACTTGTTAGTGTGTTTTCACGGGGTTTGTGTCGTGGACCGACCTGCTGCCACGATCCGTCTTCTGTGTTGACTGTGTCTTCTGTCAGCTCTGGCTCCGGCTCTGTCGGTGCCTGAGCCACCAGATGTGATAGCGAGGGCATGTGTTTGCGGCAGAGGCTTGTGCGTGTGGTACGTGTGTCGGTGTTTGTGTGTGTTCACTCTCCATGAGAAGCTCAATCAGCTTTCGCTGCTCGGCGAACTGATAATCATTCGAGGCAACTGTGTCTTGGAACGCGGAGAATCTGTGAAAGAATGCTCATGTTTCGAAATATGTCACCAGGGAGCTGTGGTGTAAGGAAAGCGGAGCAAAGGAGTACAGCCAAGTTGAACTTTTTGTAACATGACAAGAGTTCGTCGCTTAAGTTGTGCCACTAAAAACTGGAAGTTCATACTTGCAACTGTAGTATACCACTAGCTGTGGCGACACTTTTGTTGCGTGTGTGAACCTCGTTTGATGTAACACTGCCTGAAATGTAGATTTTTAGCAGCTCATATATTCGGAATAACTTATTTTATGAGTAAGTACTAGGACATTCTGTGAAACTAGCTCAAATGGTTTAATACGTGTTTTGCTTGACAACAATATTTCGTTTCAGATATGTAGTATATTATCTTTGCATAGCAGGTGAAAAGCGATCATCTATGATTATCAAAGATTATGTGCTGTGTTATTGTCAAGTTATGGAGTGGTGGTGGAAGTTGAATGTGGGGTAGTTTGTTTTTGTTAATTATTGTATATTCAGATGTCTTATAAATAACGGGCTGTCGTAAGCCTATATTCAAGCATTATGGTTGAACCGGAACAATTTTTTCTCAGCAAATTCTTAAAACCAAATGTGTGTTCAGATGATGTATTTTAAGGTATACAAAAAAATCTGTCTAGTTCAGGTGTTCCAGCACATAGAAAAAACATACGCATGTTAGACCACTGAGTCCGTATAATACTCTGCCGATAACACATTTCCGAAGTGCTGAACATACCATTACAGACCTGGGATTAAGGCTTTCATAGGAATAATGGAATTCACATCTGAAGGCGTGGAGAAAGCTGTGACAGTATTTTACACATCTCGCACTTCAGATCAAGCAGAGGCACATCGTTGGTTAACTGAAGCTCAGGCATCTACTACAGCATGGAAATTTGTGTGGGAGCTGTTGGATCCGTCAAAGGCAAGTGGAGGTGTAATATTGATTTTGAGTCATGGTTGGTGTTTAAAAGTTCGTAATTGCAATGTTTTGTGAAATACATATTGTAAACACTTTTCACTCTACTACCTTTCTTCGGACAGTTTCCTTACTTCCTCGTTATGTATCTCTTGTAATATTACGCAATTACCAAGCTATTGGTGTTTGCAGCATTTGAGCTATCCAGAACAATAAATTTCTGTGGTGACCTCATCGCCAAAGTTAAACTTCGGTAAGGTTCATAAAAAAAAAAAAAAAAAAAAAAAAAAATGCCGTTTATGAGAGTACGACACCTCCACACTCCACAGGTTTTCCATTCGGTTTCTTTTTATTGCAGTGTTTCAATTTGGTGAATTTATTTTTTCTCCATTGCTTCATCTTACACCCATTTTTATTTGGTGCTGATATCTGCAGCATCGTTTGCCACATAAACAACTCGTTTGTTTATACATAACAAGTGTTATGCTGACGAGCTACAAATTTTATCTAAATGATATGTAATCCAACTTATTATTCAGATTGTTAATGTTATTTAGCTTGTGTTCCTTTTGATACTTCTCGGCACTTAGTGTTTTAGCTTGTTTTGACAATGGTCAGTATTGTCCTGCTTATTTTGCTTTGTTCTCAAGAATTTTTTTGTTTATCCATTTACCACTTATAGTTTTCACTTTTGTCTGTATCTATAGAGAATTGTGTAAATTTTTTTATGCCAGTCTTTGATCACAATATCAATTGTGTGTCCGGGCATTGTACGTAATTTTCAGATTTTTTTGTTCATTTCTTTCCGTATTTTATGTTGTGTTGTTATATATATCTCAGTGATAACCTTCTTAACTGAGGTATGTATATCAGTGTGATGCTAAACCCAGTAATACTATTTCCTAACCACTTCAGCTTTAACCATTTCCAGCAAATCATGAGTGCTTCTGGTATCTTGTACATTCTGGTGTCTTGTATGTTCTTTCGTCTTGTATCAACAGTAGCAAACTAGATTTTTCTTTAAAGGCATTTGCTGACTTATTTACAATCAGTTTTGTTTTGTAGAAAAGCTTTTGTGTCGTTAACATGTAGGTTCGAAGGCAGATAATTTTTTATGTTGTCTATGTGTTATTCTGTTGTTATTTTGGTGGATCCTAGGGTGACAGTTTCAGAATTTAATAGTATCTGGTACATGGATACCTACATGTCTTAATAGTAAATCTGCCCAATAGGTGTAGCACTTCCTAAGTGAAACCATGTCTGATAAATTCAGGTTTGAAGGCTCAAGGGTGTGTACCCAGTCATTGGTAAAGCACCAATTCCCCAATTTTCAGATACGTACTACTCAGTAATGACCTGCTGTAGAGACCTGAATATTTTTGTGTCTGTAGTATGTAGGGCATTAAGCTGATACAGTGTATAAAAAGTAGGATACATGATTCAAATTTTTTATGGAAAGTGTTGGGAAAAAAGAATGCTTTTTCCGTGCTGTGCTTTAAATTTGTGATTTTTTAAAAAAAGTGTAACTTTGTATAGGAAAACAGTACAGATCTCATCCTGTGCACTGTAACTCTGTAGTCCTAGTCTTGGTTATAAATAACAATGAAAGGTATTTGGCACTGCAATTAATAGTTCATAGCCTACCTTCACTTAAAGATTACTCCATTGGCAAAAACCTCAAATCTGATGAACTTCAAAGTCCTGTGGGGGTATGTAGACAATTGAATCTCAATCTGATTCTTTGCTGAAATGTTTACATATATGGTAGCAATCTTAGGAGCAAAGAAGAATATCCTAATACATTTTATTCAATGGCAAAGAATAAAAGTGAAAATGCCTCTTACACACACCACCCACATTCAATACTATATGGAATTGATAAATTTAAACCATGTGTATTTCTTGAAACACTGTACCTAAAATATTTGTGGTTGACATTTAGGTTGTTAAATATCTTTCCAGTGTATGGAATTACGTGAGACAGCTTGAGTGAACAAATGTGGAGATACATTCTTATATAGAAAGAGGAGTTTGACAAGGATGTTGTCTTTCACTGAGTATGGAGAATGGCTGGCAAGATAAGCTTTGAAAGGATGTGGAAACTTCAGGATAGCACAACAACTCAGCAACACCATCAAGTATGCAGATGACCTGGTAGTGCTTGCCGAAAATCAAAGACAGCTGCAACATGTGTTGAATAAGTTGGTGGAACTGGTAGGAAATATGGCATGGAAATCAACATCAAGAAATCAAAGTGATGTGTATATCAAAACAGGAGAAACCTTTGAGGCTAACTGCCAACAATCGAGATCAGCAGAATGTGATGCATTTCATTACAAGTACATGAGAAGAGTGCTGACAAAAGTTACCCTCTGCAAGAAAAGAAACTTGAGCAAGACTCACCAAGGGCAAAGAAGCATTCAACAAGAAGAGGTAGTGCTAAACAGCAAGTTGAGCTTGATATTAAGGGATAAAACTGGTGAAGTGCTACATCTGAAGCTTTACACTACATGGAGCAGAGACGTGGACCATGAGGAAAGTGGAGAAAAAATACCTGGGAAAGTTTGAAATGTGGTGCTGGAGAAGAATAGAGAAGATCAAGTGGACAGATCAGGTGACAAATGCCGATGCACTGCGTCAAGTAGGAGAGAAGAAACCTATTCTGAATACAATTCTTCAGAGAAAGGCCAACTGAATCAGACACATACTTCGGCACGAGGGGCTCATGCAGGGCGTCATCTAGAGGAAGATGAGATGAACTACAGGATGAAGAAGAAGAAGAAGAAGATTTCAGCATCTGGACGACATGAAAGATGGAAGGTGATAACAGAAGACTGAAGGATGTGAGACATTAATGATTTTTTTTACATATATGCCAGTGTATATAGAGATAAAAATTCTGAAAGGAATAGTTTTGTAAACAAATTCAGATACAAAGAAGGAAATTGTATTTTTAAAACTCTTCCATCTTTCATATAACGTTTTCCTTGACATCTTGATCAAAAAATGAAATAAAGTAAGAGATACAATCTTTTTGTTGTCAAGTTTATATGAACATGCACTGTGGCTTTGTAATGATGTGACATCCATCTTACATATAACACTGGAGAAGGGGGCCCAAACAGCTTCTTTCTTACTGGGCTGTGGAAGGGAATGTGCCTAGTGATTAGTCAACTTCACCCTATTTGTGGAGATCTACTACTTCGTGATGAGTTGATCTACACATCTCCGTATTATTATGAATCTAGTATGTAGGACACTAATTTGATATAATGTGTAAACAGTAGGATACATGATTCAGATTTCTTATGAAAAATGTTGAAAAACATACTTTTTCTGTGCCATGCTGTAAATTCACAATTAAAAAAAAAAATTGTAACTTTGTGCAGGAAAGCAATACAGTCTGCAGCTTGTGTACTACAACTTTTTAGTCCTAGTATTAAGTATAAATAATAATGAAAAACATTTGACATTGCAGTTAATAGTTCTTACTTTCACGTACAGGTCACTCCATTGGAAAAAAAATCAAATTTGCCAAACTTCAAAGTCCAGTGGAGGTATGTAGATAATTGAATCTCAGCTTGATTTCTTGCTTAAATGGTGACACATCTGTTAGCAACCTTAGGAGTAAAGAAGAATATCCTACCAAACTTTATTCATTGGCAAAGAATAAAATGATCAGAATTAAGACACCCTGTTTGAAAGAAGTCAGAATACAGAACAACACAAAAAAATGCTTAATAATGCATAGAAAAATAAGGTTAGCGTAGTTCATCAAAATATTATAAAATTGAGTAATACAGTAGAACTCCTTGTCTGAAAAATTTAGAGAGCTCTGAAGAGATAGATTTCCTGTGCCTATGTGAGCACAACATAAACACAGGGTTAGATAAGTTACATATAAAAGATTACACTCTAGCAGCTTACTCATGCAGAACTATAATGGGAAAAGGAGGCGTTGTTACATGTATTAAGCCAGAACGCAAGTTCCAAAACATTGAGAAAAGTAGATTTTGTAGTAATTAGCACATTTAATTTGTGCTTGTGAATTAATACTGATAAATACTTCAGTTTTAATTGTAACTGTATATAGATCCCCACAGGGAAATTTTGAACTATTCTGAGGAATCTGCATTCCCTACTGTGCAGTGCGACAGCAGCAAGAGGTTAATAGTCTGTGGTGACTTCAGTGTATATGTTCTCAGGGATTATGATAGGAAAAATGAACTGGGAACCTTATTTGGATCCTACAATTTGTTCTCAGTAATTATCTTTCCAATACAGGTGGATAAGACAGTTGGACCCTGACTGATAATGTTTCCTCTAGTGAAGCTCAGAGCAAGAAAAAGACGTTTCACCAAATAACAAATGTCCAATCTGATTATGAGGCACAGTCAGGATGAATAACACAGTGCCTACGAACAACTTAAATTAGAAATAACACACAGAAAAGTTGTGGGGAAGGCAAAGTGAAGGCTGTGTTTTATTTTCAAAACACGTAGGAGATGCACAAGGCCTACTAAAGAGATGCCTACACTATGCGTGTCTGTCTTCTTTAGAGTATTGCCCTGTGGGATCCTTACCAAATAGAGTTGAGTACATCATGAAAGTTCAAAGAAGGGCATCAAGTTTTGTATTATCAAGAAATAGCGGTGCGTGTCATGGAGATCATACTGGATGGAGATCATTAAAACAAACGTGTTTCTTGTTACATTGGGATCATCTTGCAGAATTTCAATCACCAACTTCGTCCTCCGAATGCGAAAATATTTTGTTGATGCCAACCTACATAGGGAGAAATGATCATCATAATAGGAGGAGGGAAATCAGAGCTCGCACAGAAAGATATGGGTGTTCTTTTTTTCCGTGCGCCGTTCGAGAGTGGAATAATAGAGAATTCTTGTGAAGGTAGTTTGCTGAACCCTCTGCGAGGCACTTCAGTGTGATGCAGAGTAACTATACAGATGTAGGTACAGTGTGGATACTACTCCTCAGTGGGTACCAATTAGAATAATTGGCGACTCCAGGACAAATGGTTTTAAGATTACTTTACAAGAGATGACCTTGGATGTAATTTATGGTGAACCAAATACTAACATAAAATTTAATCTATGCAATGATAAATTCATATCATCATTTTAAAATAGCTGTCTGTATAAGCTAATTAGACAGGACGTTAAACATCCATGTAAAAAGCCATGGATTACTAGAGGAATCAAAGTACCTTATGAAAGGAAAAGGGAAATGTATCTGTCACCAATAAGAAGTAGAGATCTTGCAGCAGTAGCATACTTCAAAAACTACTCAAAATTACTTAGAAAGGTTATTAATAAATCAAGGAACATGCACATAATGCTAGAAATCTAATTACAACAGGCTTAAGGCTATATGGAATGTAATGAAGTGAGAGACAGGACAACTAGCCATAGAATCACAGAACAGGATAACATCACTATTGAGCTGAATGGAAGGGCTGTAAATGATGAGTCACAGGTAGTAAATATATTTAATAATCTTTTCTTAAATCTAGTAAAATTCAAGAGGAAAATCACAGCAATATGTTGAAAAAGTAACTTTCATAAAATTAAGTCATATGGCTGTATCAGAAATTAAGAAAATTATACATTCTCTCGAAAATAAAAGCTCATCTGATTTTATGGTGTTTCCAACAGAGTACTAAAGATTTGTTTCTATACAAAAAGCCCAGTCTTATCTGAGGTATGTAATGCATCGCTAACTCAAAGCAGTTTTCCAGAGAAACTGAAATATGCCATTGTTAAACCCCTCTTTAAGAGAGATGATTAGAGACATGTCAATAACTACTGACCTGTTTTACTACTGACATAATTTTTCAAAATTTGTGAGAAGATGATATATTCTGGGATAGTACCTCACCTTAACTAGAATAATAGCCTAAGCAAATTTCACTTTGTGTTTCAGAAGGGTTGCTCTACTGAGGGTACCATTTTACATGTTCACTCACCAGATCATACAAGCATTAAATATTAAAATATTGCTGGTTGGTATTTTATGCAACATATCTAAGGCATTTGGACTATGTGAATCACAGTATTCTCCTAGATAAATTAACATTTTATGGGATTGATGGTATAGCCAGTTAATGGATAATGTCATATTGAACCAAAAGAGTGTAGAAAGTTGTACTCACTAATTGAACATATATAAATGGGGAACCTAATTCTGACTGGGGAGAAATCACTATGGGGTTCCCCAAGGCTCACTCTGTAAGGTCCACTGTTGTTTCTCATATATGTAAGCAATCTCCCATCTAATATACAACTGTCAGAGTTAGTTCTTTTTACAGGTGACTCCAGTAATGTATTAAATCCAAGCACACATATTGAAACAGAAGAAATGGTAAATAAAGTTTTGAAAAGTAGCATTGATTGGTTTTCTGCAACTGGTCTCGTGCTTAATTTTAAAAAGACACGACAAATTCACTTCCACACATCTAGGGGTACTACAACAATGGTAAATGTTACACATGGTGATGAGATAATAAATAGGGTCGAAACTTCAAAATTCTTAGTTCAGCCACAGTTTCACTTAGAATCTTAGCAAATCTTGGGGAGAGACAAATCGTTTAGTAGTGCCATATGGAATAATGTTCTGGGGCACTCATCTGTAATAAAGAAAGTCTTCATTGCTCAAAAACATATTGTAGGAATAATATGTGATGCTCACCCATGATCATCTTGTAGACATGTTGTTCAGGAGTTAGGCATTCTGACTACGGCATCACAGTAGACTTATTTGCTCCTGGAGTTTGTTGTAAATAATACACTGTATTTCAAAACAAACAGTGATGTACATAATCACAATAGCAGAAGGAAAAAAATGACATTCATTACTCCACATTAAGGTTGTCTTAAGCAGAGAAAGCCATGCACAGTGTGGCATCAAAAATTTTTGATCACTTACCCAGTTATATAAACTGTCTGACAGACAGAAAAAAAATTGAAAATGAACAGAGAAAGTTTCTCCTTGACAACTCCTTTGTTCTTTAGAACAATTTCTATTGTAGTAATGTCTAAAAGGTGGTGGGTAGGAATTACTAACTCACATCTGTGTATTAAGGAAACATAGAAATGTTCAGCATGTAACAATATTTACAAATTAATTGGCAGTTTGAATGTAAAAGGACTCATTCCACATGATTGCTATTTATAGTGCGAAATTATCTGTGGAACATGATACTAACTCCAGAATGAGATTTTCACTCTGCAGCGGAGTGTGCGCTGATATGAAACTTCCTGACAGATTAAAACTGTGTGCCCGACCGAGACTCGAACTCGGGACCTTTGCCTTTCGCGGGAAAGTGCTCTACCAACTGAGCTACCGAAGCACGACTCACGCCCGGTACTCACAACTTTACTTCTGCCAGTACCTCGTCTCCTACCTTCCAAACTTTACAGAAGCTCTCCTGCGAACCTTGCAGTGGATACTGGCAGAAGTAAAGCTGTGAGTACCGGGTGTGAGTCGTGCTTCGGTAGCTCAGATGGTAGAGCACTTGCCCGCGAAAGGCAAAGGTCCCGAGTTCGAGTCTCGGTCTGGCACACAGTTTTAATCTGCCAGGAAGTTTCATATCAGCGCACACTCCACTGCAGAGTGAAAATCTCATTCTGGAAACATCCCCCAGGCTGTGGCTAAGCCATGTCTCCGCAGTATCCTTTCTTTCAGGAGTGTTAGTTCTGCAAGGTTCGCAAGAGAGCTTCTGTAAAGTTTGGAAGGTAGGAGACGGATACTAGCAGAAGTAAAGCTGTGAGTACCGGGCGTGGGTCGTGCTTCGGTAGCTCAGAGGTAGAGCACTTGCCCGCGAAAGGCAAAGGTCCCGAGTTCGAGTCTCGGTCGGGCACACAGTTTTAATCTGCCAGGAAGTTTCATGATACTAACTAACTTACTTTCACTGTTAAATGTTTTTTAGTCTTAAGAGTTACAGGAGGCAGCTTGGGTGAACAAATTTGGTGATATATCCTTGTTCTGTTACTGTAAATTAAAGAGACAGCTTCAGTAACATAAAGGAAAAGATGCAAGCAATAATGAGAGACAAATAATTTTTGATGTATATAGTGGTGTTTATAGAAATAAAAAAAAATTGCAAGGAACAGTTTCAGAAACAAATTCAAATACAAAGAAAGAAACTGTATTTTTCAAACTCTTCCATCTTGTATAAAACACTGTTTTCCTTGACATCTTGAACAAAAAACAAAATATGTTCACTTAAATGTAAGAGATACAACCTTTTCAAAGGGCTAACTGTCAAGTTAACACCTGTGTGCTGTGACTTTGTAATGGTGGGACATCTGCCTTACATATAACATTTTAGAAGAGACCCAAACAGCATCTTTTCTACTGGGCCATGGAAGGAATTGTGATTCAGCAGAAGATATGCAGTTAATCTCAACATCCTTAAATACGTGTGGTAACTGGAAAATGTGCCCTGTGTACCAGCTTTCATCATATTTGAAAGATACTTACTGCCCCACTTGCAGCGGTTCCAACAGAGCATTTTCGCAAGCCGCAATAGTAACAGTGGCCCCATTTGCATCTGTTGAAAGTCTGTTCACTAGAAAGGTGCTAACAGTGATGACTAGAAAAGTGTGCTGTAATCGTGCTCTTCTGTTCTGAAAAACTTTCATACTGTTTGACTGCCTGTGAAGAAACAAAGAACATCTTAATGCCCTATATTATGTGTACAACTCTTTCACGTAAACTAAAATAAGTCTTTTCTGCAAGTGATCCTTCCTGCACAAAGTCTTGAAAAATTATCATTTTCATAAAGCACCATTATGGCTTGTTTCACAGTTTTGGGTTAATGTCTTTTGACCACTCCTGCATTCTGGAGAAGCAGTTACACCACTACTGTCTTTAACTTTTCTTGCTGTATGTACCATGTGCTCTTTCACACCAAAAGTAGCTGCTACTCCGACCGTGCTCCATGAAGGGGGAGCAAGGGTTAAAACATAATCAGTTCAATGCAAATTGAAATTACACATTTTTGAGTGAGGAGCTCCAGTACAACAGGAAAATGTTTTACACTGTTTATGTGGAACCCCGCAAAATACACGGCATTTATATCGGCATTTATATGTTCTTTGTTTCGTCACAGTGGATCAAATCATATGAAGGTTTCTTCAAAAGCAGGTACAGTGAGGACATTTTGCAGGAACATGGTCTTACTGTGTACTTCTAGTCACTACTCTAATACATTTCTGATGAAGAGACTTTCAAGAGATGCAAGTGGGACCACTTGCTATGGCAGCTCATGGAAAAGCTTTGTTGGAACAGCTGCAAGTGGAACAGTATGTGGCTTTTAAATACAATCAAAACGGGTACATAGGACACATTTCCTAGTTATTACGTGAATTTAAAGATGCTGAAATTAACTACACGTTTCCTGCTGAGTCACAATTCCTTCCATAGCTCAGTAGGAAATACTCTGTTTGGGACCCCTTCTCCAGTGGGTGCCACAGCAATACAAAACCACAGTGCATGTTTGTATAAACTTGACTTCGAAAAAATCGTATCTCTTACCTTAGTTAATTTTTTGATCCAGATATCAAGGAAAACAATGTTATATGCAAGATGGAAGAGTTTTAAAAATACAGTTTCCTTCTTTGTATTTGAATTTGTTTACGAAACTATTCCTTTCAGAATTTTTATCTCTATATACACTGGTATATATGTAAAAAAATCATTAATGTCTCTCATTATTACATGTGTCCGATCCAGTTGGCCTTTCTCTGAAGAAATGTATTCAGAATAGTTTTCTTCTCTCCTACTTGTCTCAGTACATAGTCATTTGTCACCTGATCTGTCCACTTGATCTTCTCTATTCTTCTCCAGCACCACATTTCAAACCTTCCCAGGTA
Source organism: Schistocerca americana (assembly GCF_021461395.2). Classification (NCBI taxonomy): domain Eukaryota; kingdom Metazoa; phylum Arthropoda; class Insecta; order Orthoptera; family Acrididae; genus Schistocerca; species Schistocerca americana. Next base: position 89,628,360 of record NC_060130.1, read on the forward strand.
TATTTTCTCCATTTTCCTCATGGTCCACGTGTCTCAGTATAGTGAAATCCTTCAGATGTAGCACTTCACCAGTTTCTTCTTTAATATCAAGCTCAACTTGCTGTTGAGCAGAGACCTTTGCCATGGTGACTCTTGCTAAAGTTCCGTTTCTTGCAGAGGGTAACTTTAGTCAGCAATCTTCCCATGTACTTGAAATGCATCACATTCTTCTGATCTCGATTACTGGCAGTTATCCTCAAAGGTTTCTCCTGTTTTGATATCCGCATCACTTTGATTTCTTGATGTTGATTTCCATGTCTTATCAGTTTCCACCAACTGATTCAACATGTGTTGCAGCTGTCTTTAATTTTCGGCAAGCACCACCAGGTCATCTGCATACTTGATGGTGTTGCTGAGTCATCGTCCTACCCTGAAGTTTCCACATCCTTTCAAAGCTCATCTTGCCAGCCATTCTCCATACACGTTGAAGAGACTTGGTGATAGACAACATCCTTCTGACTTCTCTTCCTATATAAGGATATATCTCCACATTTGTTCACCCAAGCTGTCTCATGTAATTCTATACACTGGAAAGTGATTTGACAGTGAAATACAACAATATACATTAAGCAAAATGGTCATTAACTGTTATCAGCTCTCATCGGTTTACAGTTCTGACCTAAAGGTCAACCACAAATATTTTAGGAACAGTGTTTCAAGAAATACACATGGTTTATATTTACCAGTTCCATATAGTATTGAATGTGGGTGGTGTGTGTAAGAGACATTTTCATTTTATTCTTTGCCATTGGATAAAATGTGTTAGGATATTCTTCTTTGCTCCGAAGATTGCTACCAGATATGTAAACATTTCAGCAAAAAATCAGATTGAGATTCAATTGTCTACATACCCTCACAGGAATTTGCAGTTCCTCAAATTTAATGTTTTTTGCCAATGGTGTCATCTTTACATGAAGGTAAGAACTATTAATTGCAGTGCCAAATGCCTTTCATTATTATTTATACTTAAGACTAGGACTAAAGAGTTATAGTGCACAAGCTAAGGTCTGTACGATTTTCCTATACAAAGTTATGTTTTTAAAAAAATCTGGAATTTAAAGCATGGCATGGAAAAAGTATTTTTCTCAACATTTTTCATAAAAAATCTAAATCATGTATCCTACTTTTATACATTGTATCAGTTTAGTGCCCTACATACTAGATTTGTAAAAGTATTCAGGTCTGTAGGTCAACTCATTACTAAGTAGTAGATCTCTCAAAATAGAGAATTTGACAAATAACTTTGCACACACCCTTGAATCTTCAAAACTGACTTTATCAAAAGTGGTCTGAGTTAGGCCAGTGTTATTTGGCAGTTACACTGTTGAAACATGTAGGTATTCATGTACCAAATATTACTAAATTCTGAAGGGGTTATCTTATAAGCCCCTGTGAGATTACACATAACAATCCAGATAGATAAGGAATGGTTGGATAAATATATTCTGTACTAAATGCCTCAAAGGGAAGGGATTGATTATGGGATGCACTGAGCTGTGGAAAAGAGCATCTAATTATGACTGTTTTGTAATTCTTTTTGCCTCTGTCCTTGCATGATGGAGGAACCAGTTACCTATTTTCTCTTTTACTGTTATGGTGCAAAGCACAGACACTATGTGCCAGATATGAGTATTTTTCTATGCAGGTTGGTACAAATACAGCTCTTGTAATGAGATGGTGTCAGCTTCAAATCCTATTTGAGCCATCATGAGTTGGCTTTCCATAACTTACCCTTCTGGACCAACCTCCTTTGGAACATCTGGCCCACTTGTGAATTAGAATGAATTGAGTTGCCATGTTATCTCAAATTTGAATTGAATATATTTTGCAAAAGATGACAGGATATTAATGGTGATGGTGTATTTGAATACAGTATTCAAATGGAATGTACCAGGCAACATAAAATTGAGTTAGCATTGAAATATGGGTCAAAGGAGTACATTTGGAATATTGGGAGCAAAGACATCTCATAAGTCTGTCACCAAACATGAATTAACTAAAGTCTTGTATGAATCATAACTGAAGTTCTAAGAAATTGTGAATTCTTTAGTGAATGTGGTTGTGACAGGTGACTTGACAATAAAAAAATTCCAGGCCTACAAAACACAGTTAGTTACATGTTCCTGAGATTGTTTGAACAATTCTATCGAATGATATACAACAAATCAGTGTACAGGATATGTATATATGGTTAGTGTTAACATAAATGAACACATTATTTTTTAGTCCTATGCCATGCAACTATACTTAAAAACTAGTGGTATTTTTTTTAAAAAGTGCTACCAATTTTTAAATGAAATTCATACACGGAACAGGAGTAGTTCACAAGAAATGCTTGCTGTCCATGCTTTACAGATCTACATACCATACCAAATGGAAAGGCTTTTCCGTAATTGCCAATGGGAATGAGGCCCATGGGATTTGGGCCAAGGATTGCCTTTTTAGAGATAGGTATGGCTGCTCTGGAAGCTTTACACCAAGGTTGGAGCACATCTCCACCTTGACTAACTCTGCCAGTTGCCTGTATGAACTGAAGATGCCTTCAGAACCCAAGTGAGAGGCATTATTGGTGCCAATGAGTGTCACAACTTTACTGCACTCTGTACACTCAGTAGCCACTGGCCGTGCCTCCTCTACATCTCGGTTGAGGTCCCCCAGCAGACATACCGATTGCACATTGACTTTGTTTCTGGTCGTGGATGCTGTTTCCCTAAGTTATCACATAACACATGTAACATTGGAGTTCCAAATAACTAGTAAACCACTCCACCTCCTCCCTAACTGTGTGTCATTCAGTTGGCATTATGATATGGGGTTTTCCATGGGCTACTTGGTCTACCTTTTCTCCACTCTGGATTGGAGAGCATCTAAGAATTGGCTCACAGTGGCTAACAGCGACGTTGTTCCTCGCTTGGGCCAGATCTTATTGGCAGTTTGATAGCTTTTTCCAGTGTGTTGTCTACAGTGGTAATGGAGTATGATTCTTAGTCAATGGCAATGAACTGCCCATCCTGGAATTGTTTTTCTTCTCTTCTTCCACACATTCCTTTAGGGATGGGTTGTGGCTGCTCATGACACATAGTGATCCAAAGTTCCCCTTGACTTCCTGCAGTGCTTATGATCATCTTTGGTATGTATATTTCTTTTGTGAGCCCGAGTAGCTTTTTGCAGTCGACAAAAACTTCTCAGTTTAACAGTGCGTCTAGACTGGTGACTGAAACTCGCCTCATTGATAACTGTGGGTAACAAAGTTCTCAGTGGCAAACAACTCTCCAGAGCAATCTTTGTTCTGTGTACATGTTGGATTGGCTTCTTCAGTCTGGAGCTCTTTTCTTTCACACTTATGAAGGCTTGTGATGCCTGCAAGAAGTTCCACCCAATAATAACATTATAGTTACATTCTGTTAAAATGATGTGTCTGATGTGTCCTGTCATTGTTAGTTTTTCTTGCAACATGTTCCCATCAGCTGGATGTATTTCCCATTTGTGACCTTCAGCACAACTGCTTTTGCATTGTGGAAGATAGTCGTCTTTATTTGTGTTGTGTACATAGTTCCGCGTACACAATTTTCCCACTAGAGTGCGCCCCGCTAAGCAAAACAGCGCAGGCACAGTGCTCGTCCATCTCCGCACTACTAGATGGCGCTGTCTTAGAGACGGACCAAATTCTGCTTCCGCCGATCCGTGTATTAATATGTAATGCAGCCAATGAGATTGCTGCTAACGTAGAACCTTTTCTCCTCGCGGATCACACTCGCACGGTGATACCTGAATGCTCGAGGTATTATAACGAGTGTACAGACCTCCGATTAGTCAGTCTGCATTAGTCTGTAGTCAAGTTTCAGTCTGAGCCTAATAAGATTATCATATTCCTGTACATAGCCATGAAGATAAATGTATAGACCCTTTGTCAAGTATCAGAGATATGTGAGAATAAGATTAACGTACCAAGACCAAAGGAACTTCAGATTGTCAATTGTAGATAGTATCCAGATTCAAGTTAAGTAAGGTTTATGATTGTTATTATTTTAATAAATGTGTGTGAAAATTAATCAAGTTCTGTTTAAAGTTGGTCACTGTCAGTCTGCTACTCTAAGCGTGCAAGTGGCATTTCTATAGTCTGACCTAACGGCAGAAGATAAACACACCACGATAAGACCACAAGACATATTGCTGACACTCGCCTACTTCGTTAGAGTGACAAGTCAAATAATCTGATGGTGTGTGTACCGAAGGTCTTACAGTACGCACCCTGCAATTTGGTAATGGTAAACATTTGACATTACAGAAAAAGAAACTCGAGTCGACTAGCGCCCAAACAGTTTCGCTGTTAATGATGATGTCAATGAGATTTCCTGTCATCTTGGCAACTCTTGTCCACGAGGGATTTACATTTGTGACAGTCTCACCTCCATGAATTTGGTGGCTAGGCAAGTAGTTGCAATGTGCCTTGAAGCCCTCTGCTAGGATCTCCAACTGTCCTCGCTGGAATGTGCTTCATGTATTTTCTCATGCACAGTCCTTGGTTGGTGCCAAAGCCACAAATTAGGTCTGATTTATTTCAAGGTCCTCCAAGTGTTAGTCATCCCATGACCTTTTGGCATCTGTTATTTTGAGTTCTCCAGGAGTTTCAGGGGACAGCCATCTTTTACACTGACGACTGTAAAATTGTGAATAAGATTGTGTTTACTTGTACATCCCCTGCCGGTCAGGATCACCATTCATAGCCAGGAACATGGAACGTTTTTCAGCCAAGCTGATTCTCATTAACAGAGCCCTCCACTTTATTAAACAGCCTCCCTCGACCACCTGTTAATACACACATCTGCGTGGTGATGACGAATGGCTACAGGTTGTTGGGGAGTTACCTCATTCAGGATACGGCGATGGACTGCATACCGTACGGTGACTATTATTGTGTGCAGTTGACTAATGTGGATAAGACTGTTGTGATGGTTGACTTTCTGTGTCGTAGTAGTGATCAAACACTCGTAATCTTTCTCTGCAGTAGAGTACTACTTGTTGTGACCTCTTCAGTGGAAACTTACCAGTGAGTTGTCCTCAGTGCTTCGAAAATCTCTTCTTCCTCTGGGCATTACAATTGGCTTTTGGAAGTTGTTCCACAGTTCTGTTGTTTGGGCCTCCTTTATGAAAAGCTGACTCGGTTGCCCCATAGTCCTCAACTCGCCAACTAAAGACGAATTGCATGCAGAAGGTTAATACTCTCTGCTTCCTTGCTCACACCTCTTGGCATGTGGATTGTGCTACTCTCCTCTGCATTTACCTGGCTGTGATGTCATCCCTGCTGGACTATTATTGGCAGATTCGTGGCCCTGCGGCACCTTCGGCTTTGAAATTATTCGAGCCAGTCCATCACAGTCAAGTTCGTCTGGACAGTCGTGCCTTCCGGTCTAGTCCTTGCTGAAGTGGGGATCTTGCCTCTTCAGTTCCAACAGTACCAACTGTTGGTCTCCTATGTAGTTGCCATTTTTCATTTCCCTGATCATCCACCATATCCCATCCTTCTTGCATATGAGGGCTGTTGACCTCCTGATACCCACTGTCAGGTGAGCTTACCAGTTGCAATGTGCCTTGAAGCCCTCTGCCAGGATCTCCACCTGTCCTCGCTGGAATGTGCTTCGTGTATTTTCTCATGCACAGTCCTTGGTTGGTGCCAAAGCCACAAATTAGGTCTGATTTGTTTCAAGGTCCTCCAAGTGTTAGTCATCCTATGACCTTTTGGCATCTGTTATTTTGAGTTCTCCAGGAGTTTCAGGGTGCAGCCATCTTTTACACTGACAGCTGTAAAATTGTGAATAAGATTGTGTTTGGAGAATGAAATTTTCACTCTACAGCGGAGTGTGCGCTGATATGAAACTTCCTGGCAGATTAAAACTGTGTGCCGGACCGAGACTCGAACTCGGGACCTTTGCCTTTCATCTCGGTCCGGCACACAGTTTTAATCTAGTTGGGAAACCAGGTATGTCTCACAAAGAACGAGCCTGTACATATTTAATAAACAAAGTTTATAATTTCGTACCAAAAGAAGGGTACTTACAAATGCAGTGTCGTTTAATATAAGGAGTAGTTACAGAATGCCACAGAGTAACAGTTGGCATGGCTAGCAAAGTTATCAGCTCTCCTCAGTTGATGAAAACCATCATCAATGATGTCTGTCATGTCTAAAAAATGAAAGAACAGAACTAGGGATCAGAAACTGATCTTTGTTTAAAAAACAGTGAAACAATAACTGAAATGAAAAAGAGATGGGGCCATCTCCATGTAACGTGGAATACCTGCCATAAATGGGACTTACTTGTATCAAAATGATGAACTGTCATCACTTTACCGATTAAAATATGATCCTGTTGGCGTATTTCAAGAAACAGACAATGCCCCTCATAAATGTTATCCTGGGAAGTACTGGGTCCTGAAGTGTGAAGAATAAAATAAATCTAGTGATGAAAACTAATGAAATTAGTATATTGAAATATACTGAAAATTATTTTAACTGTTTTGGGGGCCACCAAAAATGGAAAGGAAGAAGCTTATGCTGCTGTTCAAACTTACCGAAAGCTGACATGCTTACGTGTGTTTTGTTACCAACACAGCAATTGACGACACGAGCTACAAGCGTGCAGTGTGTTGTCGAAGTGTGTGCAGTGGCTGCCATCCATATACTGACACGGTTAAGGAAATTGAAGTAACATGGGCAACACAGAAGATAAAAAAAGTGCGCTACTAGTGCTTTGCTGGGGAATTGTGGTCACCGTGCAAACTATCAGACTCAGCTCCCTGTATTACATAAAATTGAACCAGAATAATACTAATATAATAATGTTTCCAAGATGAACTACTTATTTCTGAATCATTAAAATGGTGTATACAATAAATGGATCAGACGACCTACACGTGGACCGGCAGTCTGAGTAAACGTGAATATTAACAGAAAGAAAGCTGTAATAAGCTAAGCGACTAGTTAGATGTTGAGAACCCTTACTACAAAAATTCAAATAGTCAAAGTTGGCCAGTAAAGCTTGGTACCTTAATTCCATTTGGTTATTGAGAGTATTATCAGGGGACTGTCTTATAGACTTTATCCTCAAGCACATTTCAAACACCTCCCCTTCTCTCTTTATTGTGAAGATCTGAAATAGAATGTTGATTATCACATAAGTGAGGTGTTAGTGCAGATTTTAAACTGCTGACATTGAGATGTTCTTTAAAGTGAATTTCAAAACCTGTGCTTATTTGCCCAATGTACTTTTGAGAACAGTCTTCAGTCCATTTGGCACCAACATTCTGCAGGATAAAAAATGCAGCATTTGTGTTATTCTTTTTTAAACATTTGGCAACTCTTTCTGAAAAGGGGCTGTAAAATTATCATTACTTTTCAGCTTTGAATGGTGATTAACAAGTTAGAGAAAGAGTCCAAATACTATGTTTTCAAGATCCCTTTTGGAAAGGCAGTGTGCATTGAGTTTAATTGCTTTTATCTCCCTAAAAATAAGGGATGTTGCTCTCAGTTTTCGAAATTTCATGAAATATTTATACAGATAGAGTGGCATGATTTCAGAGACTTTACTGGTCTCGTGCAGATTTGATTTTGTGTATATAGACTGAAGCAGTGAGTGAAAATTTGTACGAAGGCTGAGAATTGAACCTGGGTGTCCTGGTTACTAGGCAGGTGCATTAGCCACTAAGCCACCTGGGCACAGTGGTTCACACAACTGCACGGCTTAGCCTGGCACACTTTCATCCTCAATCCAAATTCTCACTGCTGCCCCAGTTCTGCCTTACAAACGAACAGAATTGCCGAGGCTCTCCGTGTTCTGGAATAGAATACATGAAATCATATCTTTATGAGACCATTAAAGTCTCTGAAATTGTGTTATTTCATTTGCACCTGGGTTTCAGGCTTCATCCCCCATTTATGTTCGATACTGAGATGCTGTTCCAGAACGTGGAGAGCCTCGGCAGTTCTGTTCATGTGTAAGGTTGAATTTATGGTAGACTGGGCTGGCAGTGAGAATTGGGATCAAGGAGGGAGGTGTGCCAGGGTAATATGTGCATTGTATGAACTGCTGTGCCAAGGTGGCTTTTTAGCTAACGCACGTGCCTAGTAAGCAGGAGATCTGGGTTCGATTCCCAGCCTTGGACAAATTTGCACACACCCGTTTAGTCTATATATATAAAACCTCAGAACAAAAGAGCACATAGTATGCAATGTCTTAAAAGTTCCTTATTGTTGTTGACTGGTTTGGCACAGCTCTCCATGCTACTATATTCTGTGCAAGCCTCTTCATCTCTGTGTAAGTACTGCAACCTACATCTTTCTTAATCTGTTTATCATACTCATCTCTTGGTCTCCCTCTACGATTTTTACCCCCCCACACACACACACACACACAATTCCCTGCAAAACTAAATTGGTGTTCCTTTGATGTCTCAGTATGTATCCTATCAACCAATCCATTCTTTTAGTCAAGTTTTGCCTCAAATTTCTTGTCTCCCCAACTCTATTCAGTAACTCATCATTTGTTATGTGATCTACCCATCTAATCTTCAACATTCTTCCCTAGCACCACGGTTGAAAAGCCTCTGTTCTCTTTTTCTCTCAACTGTTTGTCATCCACGTTTCACTTCTGTCCGTGGCTACACCCCAGACAAATATATTCAGAAAAGACTTACTAACACACAAATCTATGTTTGTGGTTAACAAATTTCTCTTCTTCAGAAACACTTTTCTGGGCATTGCCAATCTACGTTGTATACCGTCTATATTTCGCCCATCATCATTTATTTTGCTGCCCAAGTAGCAAAACTCATCTACTACTTTGTGTCTCATTTAATAATCTAATTCCTTCAGGATCACCTGATTTAATTTGATTACATTCCTTTATCCTTATTTTGCTTTTGTTGATGTTCATCTTATATCCTCCTTTCAAGACACTGTCCATTCTGTTCAACTGCTCTTCCAAGTTCTTTGCTGCCTGTGACAGAATTTCAATGCCATTGGCGAACTTCAAACTTTTTATTTCTTCTCCCTGAACGTTAATTCCTACTCCAAATTTTTATTTGGTTTCCTTTACAGCTTGCTCAGTGTACAGATTGAATAACTTCGGGGATAGGCCACAACCCTATCTCACTTCCTTCTCAATCACTGCTTCTCTTTCCTGCCCCTCGACTCTTATAACTGCCATCTGGCTTCTGTACAAGTTGTAAGTAATCTTTCACTCCCTGTATTCTGCCCCTACTACCTTCAGAGTTTCAAAGAGAGTATTCCAGTCAACACTGTCAAGAGAGTTCTCTAAGCCTACAAATGCTATAAATGTGGGTTTACCTTTCCTAAACCTATCCTCTAAGACAAGTCATCGGGTGAGTATTACCTTGCATGTTCCTACATTTCTCTGGAATCCGAACTGATCTTCCCCAAGGTTGGCTTCTACCAGTTTTTCCATTCTTCTGTAAAGAATTCATTTTAGTATTTTGCAACCATGACCTATTAAACTGATAATTCAATAATATTCACAATTGTCAGCACCCTCTTTCTTTGGAAGTGGAATTATTACATTCTTCTTGAAATCTGAAGTATTTTGCTTGTCTGGTGTATCTCACATACCAGATGGAAGAGTTTTGTCATGGGTGGCTCTCCCAAGGCTATCAGTCTCTGACAGAATGTTGTCTACTTCTGGGCCCTTGTTTCGACTTGGATCTTTCAGTGCTGCTCGGTCAAATTGTTCTCGCTGTATCATACCTCCCATTTCATCTTCATCTGCATCTTCTACCCTTTCTATAATATTGCCTTCAACTTTTCTCATGTATAGACCTTTCCACATTTCAAATTTCCCTTGCCTGCTTATACTGGTTTTCCATCTGGGCTTGTGATATGCGTACAGCTGCTTCTCTTTTTTCCAAAGGCTACTTTCGTTTTCCTGTAGGTGGTATCTATCTTTCCCCTAGTGAAATATGCTTCTAAATCCTTACATTTGTCCTCTAGTCGGTCCTGCTTAGCCATTTTCCTGTCAGATATTTTATCCTTTCATCAGTTAACTCTTTGATGCACAGATTTTATGTTTAATTAATTTTTTAATAAAACATGCATTTTCTATGTCTGGTGGGGTTGCTAATAAAGGAAAACATGAATTAAAATTTTTTATTGTATTGATTTTGGTTTTAGATGGTGGTATATATAATATACCACCATGCCACTTAGGGCCGTACCTAAAGTTTTTGAGATATCTTGGTTTGTGCTTGTAACTCACCTTTAAATTCTACTCTAAGCAGTAATAATTAGTATAATTAATGTAAAATAATTTTATTTCTGGCAATTGGTCATTTACAATACAAAATCAAATTACAAACCTTACAAATAAAATATGTTTCTTATTCCTTTTTGTGAAAATCTTGAAAGCACCTTTTTGTTTTGCTAAGGCACAAAGGCACTTTGCATTCAGCGCACATCCAGAAAGTGCGCACTTGCTTCTTTTTTGTACTGCATTTCGCACAACGTCTGGCGGTAGTACGCTCTGGCTGGTGGGATGAATTGTCGAGACGCTGGCGTGAGGAAACATATGGCTTGTTTTTCTTTACGTGGACTTGACTCTCATGAAGTCTAGATGGCCTCAATGGTGTTTTCTGGGTTACTAAGCTTTGCAGGATACTCATCCTGAAGACTTTGGCAGTCATTTTTTCTCTATCGCCTAGTTCCTTCCAAATTATATAGCTGTTGACGATACTGACATCAAGCAGGTGAAAGAATATTCGGTGCCACCACTTTTTACTTCTCCGGCTTATTTCATATGATTTTTTCAGTTGGTCGAACTTGTCGACATTGTTCATGTGTGCATTGTAATCCATCACTGCTTGAGGACAAGGTAGCTCTATGCGTGAACCATCTCTTTCACGGCGAGTCACTGTAGTAACTTCAGGACTGTGAAAATTTGAAAGGAGATGAACAGCTCTCTTATCTTTCCACTTCAAGTAGAGGATGCCACAGTTGCTGACCCTCCAGTCAAATTCACCTCTGCTTAATTCTTTGTCTGTTTTTAATTTGGGTAAATGTTTCCTTGTTGGTTGAACTGTCCCACAGGCATATATGTTTCTCTGCTGTAAACCAGCCAACAAGTTATAGCTATTGAAATAGTTGTCGAAATAAAGATAATGGCCTTTATTTACGAGTTCAGAGGACAAACTCAGCACTACATGCTCCCCAAGGCCTGTTTGCACTGTGTCACCTACTTTTCCGGTGTAAATATCAAATTTCAAGTTGTAAGAGGTCTTGTCACACAGCATCCACACTTTGTAACCACGCTTTATGGGTTTATCTCTCATGTATTGTTTCATACTGTTGCGGCCTTTGAATTTGATCATTGACTCATCAATTGCTAGGTGTTTGCTGGGTTGGTAACACTTGGAAAAAGATTCAGATAGTATCTTGATCACTGGTCGCAGCTTGTACAGTTTGTCATAACCTGGGTGTCCTTTTTCTGGATGCAATGTGTTATCATTCAGATGAATGTTCCTCAGTAACCATCCAAACCGATTTACTGCCATCAGAGATGCAATATAACGATCATGAAGTTCTGGGGCACTAGACCAGTAGTCTCTGTATGCTGGCATACGCTTTATACCCATCAAAATGTTGATTCCCAGGAAAGTTCGTATTTCATTGTCAGTTGTTGGAGTGAAAGACTTGCCAGATTGCGTCGCATATAAATTTGTTTGGAAAACGATTAGCTCAACTAGCTCTTTTGGAAATATTTTTTCGAATATATCGATAGGTTCTGGATCATCAATGTCCCTAATAAAAGCACTTGGTCCTGATTCACTGTCGAACTGCATTCCTGAGGTAGCATTGAATTGTTGTCCCCAAGTTGGCGCTGTGTCAGCAGCGCGTTTTGGCGGAGTGGACTCACTTTCTTCCTCGCTCTCTGAAACTTCGCCTTCAGACGACACAATAGCCTCCGCAACAATGCTTGCTTCATAATCAGATTCGTCATCTGTGGTGTCAACAGTGGAATCCTCGTCTGATGGAATTTCACACAATAATCGTTCGATTTCTTCATCTCGTAAGCCTCTTCTTGACATTTTCATTTTCAAACAACAGCCTGAATCCAAGTAAAGAATACGTAAGCAAAACAAAATGGAGAAAGAGCTAAAATAAGTCACAACACAATTAAAAACTAAACTTTGTAGCGGAGGATTTCGAATTTTATACTAGGAAACGAAATGCAATAGAATACTGCTACATGCACGGTGGTACAAATAATATACCACCAAAATAAATTGTATATAAATAACGGAAGATTGTGCATATGAATGTATACATGGGTTCATACCGTAGCTGTGACGTCCAAGATATGGAAAAAACACAGGCGCAACAAGAAATTCGTTATAAACCACTATTCACACGCAAAAACCATGCACAACTCAGCACGCAGCTTTCACAGTTGTAATCTATGCAATTCTTGGCGGGAACTGATTCCTTATAGGCAGTGAGTGCCATCTGTCTGATAAGTAGAGAACTAGGTGAGCATATTAGAGTGGTGGTCGTGCAGTTAAACCACTGTGCAAAGAGCCAAGAAAATTTTCAAAAGGTGGTATACTATGTATACCACCGTGCTCCAAAGAGTTAATTCAGTATCTACTGTGTAATCTAAGCATTTCTCCTAGGCTTTGTCTTTTTACCTATTTGCTCCTTTACTGCCTTCAGTATTCCATTTCTCAAAGCTACCCATTCTTCTTGTACTGTAAAATCCTTTCCCCTGTTGTAGTCAATTACTGCCTAATGCTCCCTCTAAAACTTTCAACAACCTCTGGCTCTTTCAACTTATCCATGTCCCAGTTCCTTAATTTCCCAACTTTTTGCAATTTATACAGTTCATAACCAATAAATTGTGGTCAGAGTTCACATCTGCCCCTGGAAATGCCTTACAGTTTAAAATCTAGTTCCAAAATCTCTGTTTTACTGTTTTATAATCAATCTGAACCCTTCTGGTGTCTACCGAGCGGGGTGGCGCAGTGGTTAGACACTGGACTCGCATTCGGGAGGACGACGGTTCAATCCCGCGTCCGGCCATCCTGATTTAGGTTTTCCGTGATTTCCCTAAATCACTCCAGGCAAATGCCGAGATGGTTCCTCTGAAAGGGCACGGCCGACTTCCTTCCCAATCCTTCCCTAATCCGATGAGACCGATGACCACGCTGTCTGGTCTCCTTCCCCAAACCAACCAACCAACCAACCTTCTGGTGTCTCCAGCTCTGCTACAGGTCCTTCTTTCACGATTCTTAAATGAAGTATTAGCCATGATTAAATTGTGCTCTGTGCAAAGTTCTGCCAGGTGACTTCCTCTTTCATTCCTTTCCCCGAGTCCTTGTTTGCCTACTTTTTCCCTTTCTCTTCTGTTTCCTAGCATCAAATTCCTGTCACCTACAACTATTAAACTTTTATTTTCATTAAGGATACAAGGTGCTTTTCCAGCTCAATATTATGTACAAATCAACACCTATTTCTTTCAGGTACTGTTTATAATGTATATGTTTTACAGATTTTTTTGTTGATATCAGGTATTGCAGCACACTTTCTAAACAAATTAGAAGTGTTTTGAATATTTTTGAACCTGTTTAGGCTTATTAAAAAAAATTACAAAGAAATTGATGCAATTTTTTTTCCGTAATGCTTCCTCATATTGATGTACCATTTAATCCAATGTTATAAATTTGAAGGAGACCAAATTTTTACCAGATATGCATTACATGATGGCCGAGGCACTAGACCTATTTAATTCCGCCTATTATGTATATTACAAGGATAAAAAATATCACTTCTTTCATCGTAATTTTTATAATTTTTTCCCTTACAAAATGTTATTTTTTCTATAATTTGGTTGATTCTGCAATGAAGCTTAGGTCTTCTACATAAGTATGGACTATTGCAAGTTACAGAAAAAAATTAGAGCAATGCTTTATAAACTTTAGGAAATATTTGTACCTGAATTATGAAAAACACAACTTGCGGGAAACTGCGAATGAAGCTTCCTCAATCTAGCACCCATCCTCTTTTGCACATGTCCACAACACTCAAGTTTTGTGACCAAGGTATCACCATAAACATTGAACCCATTAATTTTATTGAAGGCTTTAGAGTCCCCATCGCCTAGGTACTTTGTATATCTAATGTTATAAATGGGCACTGACCTCTGTGAAATAGTTTTAGAGCTCCATCACACTTCATACCTCCACTGTAACCATCATAGTTCTTAGAACACTGATGTTCAATATGTCCTTCAGTGTTACCATGGCAGGTGTGGCAGTACTTAGATAAGCACTCAACATCAACAACTTTTCCATTCTCCAGAGAAGTAGCACTTATAACACCATTCAAGCAACGATGTCCTCGATGTTGCCATGCCCGATCAAGTGCAACAGCAATGTCCCTGGTTTATTTACAGTTTCTTCTACTGCATGTTTCATAGATGCTTTAGACACAACTGTCAAGGCACCTAAAAGTATTTTATGTACTTTCTGAGCCTACTGGTAGGAGGAGGAAGGTCCATCAAACCACAAAATGTTTGAGCAGCCTTTTTTCCTTTTCCTATTGCACAGATTGCATTCACTAACTTCAAATGCACATCATATGAATTATGCACAATGTTCAAAGTCATTTTCGAGATAGATTTATTGCAGGATCTACAAAGAACAACCAATTTTGATGCCAAACCCTTCCTGCTACTTTGTTTCCTACACCATCACATTGTTTACATTTTGCCACTTCCTTTATCAAAGAAGATAAGGTGCCCACATCAACAACAACTAATCCGCTACAAACAGTGTCATTGTTAACACAAAAATTTGAATCGTCATGTGGGAGTATGTTCCCTGAAGAACTGATACGTAGGTTACTTTCATCAGTGTGGCTTGCTTTGTTTGTGAACTGGTTACCACAGAAATTCATTTTATTTAATTTCTTAGTTCATATTTATTGCACACTAAAGGATATGTTATTCCACAAATATATGTAGGTTTTGGGCAACAAACATTCAGTAACATGTGAACAAACTGCTTCAGCAAAACAAAAGTAAATACTAGCAAAGATAATCGTTTACAGATACTAGAAACCTGCATTGGTACCAACATATACAATGTATCATATGTATAATCACTGGAAACAGATAGTTTACAGCTCTTTTCGAAATAATACTGGTTTCTGTAACAGAAATAAAGGGGGCGTGGTGGCATAGATGACCGTAACTTTAAAATTTGGTGTATATAGGTCATTTTTCATTTGAAACCCTATAATGTATATATCAATGCAATCAGGAAAGACTATTGAATTTTATAAAGCTATAAAGAATTTTGATTTTTCCACCATTTATAAGTACCCTGTATCCTTAACTATCTCAATAATTTCTTTTATCTTATCATACATTTCTTCAGTCTTATCATCATCTGTGGAGCTAATTGGTATATTAACCAGTACTACTATGGTGGGTGTGGGTGTAGTGTCTGTCTTGACTACGATGATAGGTTCTCTATGCTGTTCACAGTATCTTACTCACATTCCTGTTATCTTATTCATTATTATAACTACTTCTGCATTGCCCTTCTTTGATTTTGTATTTATAACTCTGTACTCACATGACGAGAAGTCCTGTTCCTCCTGCTACCAAACTTCATTAATTCCCCTTATATCTAACTTCAACCTATCCGTTTCCCTTTTTAAATTTTCTAATGTATCTGCTCCTCCTGATGGTGACATCCTTCTGAGTAGTCCCCACCCGGAAATCCGAATGGGTGACAATTTTACCTTCGAGATATTTTACCCAACAGGATGCCATCATCATTAACTCACAGAGTGGAGCTGCATGCTCTTAGGGAAAAGATTACAGCTGTAGTTTCCATTTTCTTTGAGCTGTTTACAGTACTACCACAGCAAGGCCAGTTTGGTTGATGTTTTGAGGCCATATCAGTCAGTCACCCACATTGCTCCTGCAACTACTGAAAATGCTGCTGCTCCCCTTCAGGTACTACATGTTTGTCTGGCTTCTCAACAGATACCCCTCCATTGTGATTGCACCTACGGTATGAAGATTTGTATCGCTGAGGCACGCAAGCCACCCCACTAGCAGCTTGGTCCATGGTTCATGGGGGGACAAGTTCCTTATTATGAAGAAAAAAAATACTGTGGAAATTACTCATATTAAATGAGCTGCCATGTCCTGTGTGTTTCACCACTATCTTTTGTTATTACCGAAAGCTGTGCGTGAAGCACAAGAAGAATACATTTTGTACAAGCTACACCCAGAAACGTGTATTTCATAAACATTACACTTACTCTATCCATTATATTAGGTGATGAATAATATACAAAGTAATTTAGTTCTTTAGAAATATTTTCAGAATAAATGACTAACTTTTTCACTTTGCCTTTGCTTTCAAAAAATTGTGATTGTTGTTTTTAAGACATTTAATTTTCATTTTACAGCTAACGGAAGTGCAGTTTTTTGGTGCTATTACATTGCATTCGAAGATAGTGAAGTGGTGGCATGAAATTCCTATTGATCAGTATACTCCTCTGAGGAACCAGATTTTAGGTTCCATTGCGTCTCATTGCAGTGGTCCAAAAATAGTTCTCAGTAAGCTTTGTGCAGCTGTAAGTGTTAAAAATATTGTGTTACTAGTGTTTCTTTACATTTATGCAGCATCTTTATTTAAGTACAGTGTTATAGATTCATTAATGTAATTACTTGTTACAGCTGTCTGCTTACATTATTAATGTTACGCCTGAGCATTGGCCCAATCCCATCAATGAACTTATACAGACATTTCTGACACCTTCCACAACTGTCCCAGCCGAACGAACAGCTTGGATTCTGATGGAAATTCTTACCATGCTACCAGATGAAGTAAGTCAGCAGAAATATTTAATTATGTGGATTTCACAATTATTTTTGCATGATGCACTGGATAAATATCTTGCATTTTACATTGTATATACTACCTGTGTTTCATTTTTTTTCTATATTTCTCTAGATTTTTGGTACCTTTGAGTACTGGACCAGTTCTTACTTTATTCGTTCCAGTTAGAGGGAGAGAGTGGTAGGCGCTAATTACTTAAATCAATAAATGGATGCATGTAGTAAAACAGATGTGATGTTATTAGCTGATAGGTAAAACAGTAGTACTCATTAACACTTGTATACACTGATTATGCAACTCCACGAACATGGGAGTAAAATGAATCCTGAATTGTGATAGAGTCAGCATATTGATCATTTCAGTTATTAATAACATGGCATTTAGATTCATTCACAGCAACAAACTGTATTAAGAATATTTAAAATGCTCCTTGATGTTTTGAATATATGTTTAACATTAAAATAGGAAAATTTGTAATGGTGTGATCTTGCTACTGAGTAATTTTTCGTGGAATTTAGTAATCACTTTTGTATCTGGTGCAGCTACCTTTCTCATTTAGATTCTTAAAAAAAAAGTTAAATAATAAGAGCTCACCTCAACACTGCAATTTTAAAGTTAGAATTTGGCAACTATGTTTAAGGAGGAGAGTGTAACATTTCAGATGAAGACCATTAATTAAGTTTTCTTGGTGAGGTATGAGATCACTTTATAATACATATTTTGTCTTTGTATACAGAGAAACTGAACTTTGTTGTGCTCTTTTGCAGCTGAATAATTCTCGTATTGGTGCCCAACAGAAAGGAGCTGTACTGGCATGTCTTCGTGATAGTGTTCATAGAGGTTTGTTCATTTGGCTATCAGTACTTTCTTCAGGTATTATCTTTGCTGTGAAATAATAGCCACATATCAGGGCACACCCTCCATAGATAAGTCATAATTACCTTGCCCTCTTTTTTTTTTGTGTTAAGGAATATGTTGATGAATAGATTAGCCTCTGTGTGTGTGTCATCACCAGTGTTTGCACATGATTACTGGACAGAACTTGAGTATTCTTGTAGCTTACTGTAAAGTGGGTAAATTTATGTATAGTTTTATTGTACTTAGAATGTGTGGGACTGACTCATTCATTTCTTTTATCAATTTATAGTGTTGTACAATAGTTATATTCCACCTGTATCGTGTGAGAAAATATTTTGGGGAATGTTATCAGTTTTTTCATGACTCCTTCGATAGTTTGTAAATTTTGTTGTTCATAGTACCGGGTGGTTGTAATTAAACTTTCCAAAATTTAACACATAGTAACATGGAAACTAATTACCGTTCAAGTACCAAACTTTGTAGCATTAATGTCCAGAGTATGGGGTGAATGATTTCTATGCGTCACAGCACCATCATCCAGCTCCAACTACGACTACCAGGTGCCGTGGTCAGTCATCGTGATTCATAGTCTCACACACCTGACCAGTTGCAGTGCATTTGTTGATGTGTCAACATGAGCTTGGACAAAAGGAGTAGGGCATTATTGGTGAAGCTCTATTATCAAAACAACAGTAATGCTGCAGCTGCACTTCGAAAATATTGCTGGCTGAAAGAATTATGGAAGGGTCCTCTTTCTCCACCTGCTGTGTGGAGCATGATGAAGATGTTTGAATCAACTGCAGAATTGGGGGTCACTCCAGGAAGAGGCCAACAACCGATTGCACCACAGGTGGTTGGTGAAATCACTGCTTCTATGGCAGACAATTCTGTGCACAATTCAGGATCATCAGGTAGTGTACATGCTGTGTTACGACTGTTGAACATTCTGTGGTCCACTGTAAGGAAGGTGCTTCGAAACATTTTCAAATGGTATCTGTACAAGATCCATATCGTACAGCAGCTTGCACCACAGTACGCACGACATGGTGTTGACTTTGCTCTCTGCTTTCTCTCAAGGATTGAAGTTGACGAGGGCTGGCTCTGAACCATCCTATGGACAGACAAAGCTCATTTTTCTCTGATGGATGAGGTTAACATACAGAATTGCCGAGTGTGGGGATCTTCGCCTCCAGTCATTGTGCATGAAGTTCCTCTGTATGGTGAATGTGTCACCGTATGGTGTGGCTTCACGGCTGTATTGATCATTGGCCTATTCTTTTTGAACAGGTTAGCACTCAAGGACCAAAGACGTGCAGTGTGACTGGCCAGCATTACTGCGATATGTTTTGCCAGCATGTCATACCTGTCAGTCCGCCCCGGTAGCTGAGTGGTCAGCGTGACAGAATGCCAATCCTAAGGGCCCGGGTTCGATTCCCGGCTGGGTCGGAGATTTTCTCCGCTCTGGGACTGGGTGTTGTGTTGTCCTAATCATCATCATTTCATCCCCATCGATGCGCAGGTCGCCGAAGTGGCGTCAAATCGAAAGACCTGCACCAGGCGAACGGTCTACCCGACGGGAGGCCCTAGCCACACGACATTTCCATTTTTCCATTTTACCTGTCCTGCAGGAGAGAGATGCATTGAACTCAACAGTTTTTATGTAAGATGGGGCCCACTGCACATTGCTCGTGAAGTTCCACCTGCTTCTTCGAAACACATTTGGAAATGATCGAATTATCAGCTGATTGTTTCCAAATGCTTGGTTGGTTCATTCACCTGATCTCACTCCCTGTGATTTCTGGTTGTGGGGCTACCTGAAGGACAGGGTTTACCAAGGGGGCATTCACATGCGTCGATCTAAAGTGCAGCATTACCAAGAGAGGAAGCCAGCATACCTATGGACATGCTTTGTTCTGCTGTGCGGAAAGCAACCCTGTGCTTCCAGTCTCTTCAGGACACTGATGTGTGCCATATTGAACCCGTTTTGTACCACTATGTAATGGTATGATGTACTTGAGTAGCACATTAAAAGTGTTTCAATTGGGTTGATTCTGCATGATTTCTTTTCCCCATGTCCTTGACATTAATGCTACCAAGTTTGGTCCTCGTACTGGAATTAGTTTCCATGTTAAAACATGTTAAATAGGGAAGGTTTAATTATAACCACCGGGTATTTACGCAAGTATACAGTCTGAGTCAGAGAAGATTCAAGTACATCTGGTCACCAGTAATGAGCGAATTAAACCTACTGTAGGAATCCTTGTTAAACAGTGTAGCATATAAAACAGATTAGTTCAGACACTAAATTCATTTGATAGTGAAAAATCGTGACTGGAATGCAAACAGTATTGTCAACCAATGGAACTTGAACTCTTCACCAGAAGTCAGAAATATTCTTCAGGATACGTGGCTGCATTGCCAATCTGTAAAATTCTCTGACATATCAGCCACTGATGCAAGGGTGTTTTGCTGACTCACTCATCACATACCCTGAAGAATTTTATTGATTGTGAGAATGCCTGTGGAAGCCTGTGCTTACACCTTCATCAGATGAGGTATGATTAATGTGCTTGCACGGCATGCAAGATGAATATTTGAGTCACAGGACCTCAGATGTGAGATGTAACACCTGGACTGTGTGCTGAGGAGCAATTGATACTCTGCCAGTTGCACAAGAAGTGTCACGAAGCTTATCACTCAGTGAACTGACACATTAGAAGAAAAAATTCTGATACAGCCTTTCTGCCATATGTTTCCAGGGTGATCAACCGAATTGTCTGTATTAGGTACAAACACTGTGTAAGGATTATTTACAAACTGACCAAGAAGGTCAAGGAGTGTCTCAGCTTGGCAAAGGACAGAAGGGAGCACTTACAATGTCGGAGATGTACATTTGGGAAAAGTCTGTGTTACAATGATTGGACAATCCATTACTGTCCATAAATGGTACTGCAAGCTGGGACAGGTGGAGAACTGTCTATGGCGGAGCATACATTGTGCGAGATAGACCACATAATAGAATTAGCTGCAGTTAGGTTCTTGCTGTGAAGAAGAGCTGTCATGTCACCTTGTTCAGGAAAAGTCATAGAAATTCATTTGAAAGAAGAAAGTCTAGTACCTTCCGCCGCGGAAGTCGAACACGCGGCAGAACAAATGGACGTGGTCAGCCCATAGAGGGCTTCCCCTCCGCGGCGGCTATTCCACGCAGCGAGGGCGCCACCGCTATACCACGTGCAGACCGCGGCCAATAGCCGCTCCCTCCGGTTTCGTATATAGGGACCCGCTCTGCCCTAGTCCAGCCAGTCTGGTACTCGCTCTGGATTTCGTTTCTATCTCGGCGGTACTGCGTTCTGGTCGTTGCTCGTTGTTGACATTTGCCTGGCTCTGGTTCCGAGTGGATTTACATTTGGTGTTTGGTGTTGTGGTTTCCACAAGCCTCCATTGTTTATCTCTTCCTTGTTGTGTCGCTCATAGTCGGTCGTGGTCAGTTGTTGTCAGTTGTCGTTGGTCTGTCGTCCGACTCGTCCTGTGTTTACCCGGTGGTGCATGCTCCACTGCTGGTGGCTTCCCCGCCTGGCGGCTCCGATCCGCTGCCCAAGGCGTTCCCGCTGTTGGTTGTGGTTACTACAGAAAGCCTCAGTGTCAATGGATCGTGGATTCCTGTGCTGCAGTGATCAACTGTTGCAAGTATTAAGGGGAGAAATACAGTGGTAATGAGCAGGGAAAAGACCTCAGATGTTGGGGTGAAAAGTACATATGACCTCCGGCCATGGGCTTGACTCCAGTTCACTACTAGCAATGGAGGGTGAACGTATGACAAGGCTGGCCACTTGTGTTGGAAAAACTTCAGGAAACTGTTAGATTAGATTAGATTGATTAGATTAGATTAGATCAGATCAGATCAGATCAGATCAGTACTTGTTACATAGATCATGAATACGACTCTTCGTAATGATGTGGAATGTGTCAGGTTAATAAAAGGTGTCTATACAAATTACACAAAATATTACATGACACTTAATTTTTTTATTTTTTTTTAATTTTATTTTTTTTATTTTTTTTTGTGGGGGCTGTGAAAATTACCCACTTACTATATCCAAAAATTTGTCTAATGAGTAGAAGGAGTTTGCCATTAAGAAATTCTTTTAATTTCCTTTTAAATGCTGTATGGCTATCTGTCAGACTTTTGATGCTATTAGAGGAGTGACCAAAGACTTTCGTGGCAGCATAATTTACCCCCTTCTGAGCCAAAGTTAGATTTAACCTTGTGTAGTGAAGATCATCCTTTCTCCTAGTGTTTTAGCCATGTACTTTTGAATTCGTTCAGATTGTTTATAACAAATTTCATAAGTGAATATATATAGTATGAGGCTACAGTGAAGACCTCTAGCTCTTTAAATAAGTGTCTGCAGGATGATCTTGGATGAGCTCCAGCAATTATTCTGATTACACTCTTTTGTGCAATGAACACTCTTTTACTCAATGGTGAGTTACCCCAGAATATGATGCCACACGAAAGCAGAGAATGAAAATAGGCGTGGTAAGCTAATTTACTGAGATGTATATCGCCAAAATTTGCAATGACCCTATTAGCATAAGTAGCTGAACTCAAATGTTTCAGCAGATCTTCAGTGTGTTTTTTCCAGTTCAACCTCTCATCAATGCATACACCTAGAAATATTGAATATTCTACCTTTGCTACCGATTTCTGATTGAAGTCTATATTTTTTAATGGTTTCACTCCATTTACTGTGTGGAACTGTATGTACTTTGGTTTGTCAAAGTTTAATGAGAGCCCATTTGCAGAGAACCACTTAATGATTTTCTGAAAAACATTGTTTACAACTTCCCCAGTTATCGCCTGCTGCATTTTCGCTATTCATGCAGTAAAACTGTAGCATGAAGCATGACATTTTAATTTATTACTTCCTTACCACTAAGTGTATTCTTGACACATTTTGCAGAGTGTGTTCACATATGTCATGGAATGTACCAGTAAAATTATATCATTGTACGACACACAGTACAGAAGATAGAACATCATAAACATTGAGCTGTGTGATAATGAAACTGCAGGGCAAAATCTGCTAGACATTCAGTTAAAATATGTGTACAAATACGTGTGAAATACATGTGCTAGCTATACTTGTATCGTCGGCAAAAAGTACCAGCTTTGCATCTTCGTGAATATAGAATGGCAAGTCATTAATATATATTAAGAACAGCAGAGGACCCAAGACCGAAACTTGTGGCACCCCATTCTTGATTGTTTCCCAGCTTGAGAAATCACCAGTTTTTTGCATATTACGTGAACTGCTTATTTCAACTTTCTGCACTCTTCCAGTTAGGTATGATTTAAACCATTTGAGCGCTGTCCCATTCATACCACAGTACTTGAGCTTATCTGGAAGTATTCCATGATTTACACAATCAAAAGCCTTTGAGAGATCACAAAAAATCCCAACACGTGACTTCCGGTTACTCAGAGCATTTAATATTTCATTAGTGAAAGTATATATAACATTTTTCATTGAAAAACCTTTCTGGAAACCAAACTGACATTTTGTTAAAACTTTGTTTTTGCGAAGGTGTGAAGCTACTATACAATACATTACTTTTTCAAGAATTTTGGATAATGCAGTCAGAAGAGAGATTGGACGATAGTTGTTGACATCAGACATATCCCCTTTTTTATGCAGTGGTTTAACAGTGGCATACTTCAGTCTATCTGGGAAAATACCCTGCTTCAGAGAGCTATTACGTATGCGACTTTTGTGAGAATCTACTTTTTTCTTTAATCCACCAATATTTTGGTTGTATGTGGTAACATTATTATTTACTTTTCATGATGTGAGAATCTTGTGAGTTATGGTCCTCTTTAGCACCTGCCTGCCTGAACTTCTCATTGGACACTGGTATTAGTCTAAAACATCTCTTGGGAACAAGATTTTATTATCCTGCTGGAAATGCCATCAATTCCATGTGAGCTTTTATTATTGAGAGAGTTTATTATCTTCCTAATTTCAGACGGAGAGGTGAGTGGAAATGGTGTGGGTAAGACCTCTTCCATTAACTGCCTTGCTTCTTCTAATGAACATTTAGATCCTATTTTCTCTACAATACTTAAAAAATGATTATTCAAAATGTTTTCGACTTCTGGCTTGTTGTTTGTCAAGTTTCCATTTGCTTTGATGGTAATGCCGCCGTCCTGTACTCTTTGTTGCCCTGTCTCCCTTGTAATAATATTCCAAATTGTTTTGATTTTGTTATCAGAGGTATTAATCTCAGACATGATGCACATGCTTCTGGACTTTTTAATAACCTTCCTTAATGTAGCACAGTAGTTTTTATAATATTTGGCTTTTTCAGGGTCATTACTCTTTCTTGTTGTTAGATACAGTTCCCTTTTGTGGTTACAAGATATTTTGATTCCTGTAGTAAGCCAAGGTTTTTTGCATGGTTTCTTATAATTAGATTTAACTACTTTCTTGGGGAAACAGTTTTCAAATTCTCTTTCAAGTGTATCATGAAATAAGTTATATTTTAAATTAGCATCGGGTTCCTTGTACACCTCATCCCAGTATAACTGCTGAAGATTTTCCCTGAAATTTCTAATTGTTGAGTCATTAATTGAATGCACAACTTTGGGGGGTAGTTTTGAATTACCGAATGGAGCTATGTTATATACTGTAACTAGCTGAGCACCATGATCAGAAAGGCCATTCTCAACAGGACAAGAATTTATGTTTTTACGCATATCTTGGCCTATAAAAGTGTCAATCGATCAATGTGCTGCTGTCCTCTACTACCCGAGTAGGAAAATTGATGACAGATGTCAGATTGAAAGAACCGAGCAAGACTTCCACACCATTCTTCCTATTACACTCTTTCAGTGAATCAACATTGAAGTCCCCACAAATAATAATTTGCTTTCCCCTGTCTGACAGATAGCACAACAAGGCATTCAAGTTTTCCAGGAATAAATGAAAGTTTCCTGAAGGGGACCCATATACTGTTACAATTATAAGAGAGCCCTCCTTCAGTTTAAGTTGACAGGCACATGCATCTATATGTTGCTCTAGACAAAACTTTTTTGTATGTAAGCTTTTTACAGAGTGATAACTTTTGACGTACATGGCAACTCCTCCTCTCACCTTATTCTCTCTACTCATATATGCAGCTAGTTTATAACCACTGATGTTTACCTTTTCCATATCAGACACAATGTGATGCTTAGACAGGCATAGTATATCTATTACATTATTAGATTCAATGTCATCTAAATAAACCAGGACCTCATCTACTTTATTCTTCAATCCCAGAATATTTTGGTGAAAAATGGTAACATTATTTTTTACTTTACTTTTGTGAGAATCTGCTTTTTTCTTTAATCCACCAATATTTTGGTTAAATATGGTAACATTAGTATTTACTTTCCTGATGTGAGAATCTTGTGAGTTTTAGACCTCTTTAGCACCTGCCTGCCTGAACTTCTCGTTGGACACTGATATTAGTCTAAAAAAGAGGTACATCCATGAGTACTAGTGTCCCCCCTTATGGATTTTGCTAATAACCCTGCCAGTTTACCCTTCCCTTTCCTATTGAGGTGTAGGCCATGCCTTGTGAAATCCCCCCTATCAATAGCCTCTACAGGAACCGATCCAATGTCTGACAGAGTGGTCACCCTATGCAACTGATCCAACTCCATATTTACCCTCCTGACAGAGTGGTTCAACTGGGGCTGATCGTGTCGCACGAAAGCAGGCACCAGTACAACCTTGGTATGGGTCGTTAAAACGAACATTGGGTGGAGATCCTTAGGCTGAAGCCAACAGGCAGTGCATCATCAGTGTGATATTGTAACTTTAACATCAGCAATCATACTCATGATTCTCTCTTCCAGCTCTTTCAGAATCCCATTGCATCAGTCATCAGTGTAAGATTTGTATTTATATTGATTTCATAATAAATTTAGTATTGGTGCAAACTGCTTGTTTTACTCAATGAAACGAAAGTTTACTGTTGCCAGTCACTGTTTATTTATATCCACGACTCATTTTGAAGGTTTAAACTTCCACCAGGTGGATTTATATGTGTTGTTATGACGTGTGTGTTGTTTAATGATTTTCTGATAACTTTTGTTACTGTCTTGTGGAGAACAAAACATTACTTCAGAACATGATTTTGGTTTTGAAAATAAGAGAAGTAAAATAGAATACCTCCAGTGGTCACCGCTAGATATACATTTAGTTTTTAGTCAAAAAACTCCCAAAACAATGTTCTGAAATAGTGTTTTGTTTCTCCACTAGAGAGTGCCACAAGTTACCCCAAAATCATATTACAACACACACGTCATACTAACACATGTCAGTTCACCTGACAATGAAGGTTTAAACCTTCGAAATGTGTTGTGGATATAAATAAACAGGGACTGGTAACAGTAAACTTGTTGTTTCGTTCAATATTGATTACAGTCACGATAAGGCATAACCTAAAATGTTTGCATTTAAAGTTAATCTGCTTGTTTTACTTTTTATTGGAATGGGAACATTTTATTTTTATTGTATAAAAACTAAATCAAGTTTTTAGTTGTTGGTATCAACAGGTTTAGTGCTAATAATACTAGTAAATCTCACAAGTAAACAAACATTCCCATTTCATTTTCAATTTTAATCTCATAATGTGTTCCTCTTGATGCAATTTTAAGTGTTTCCAATCTGTTCCAGTGGTGGAAGTGGTAAGACACTGTCTTTCTGATGCTAGTTTTCAAAATGCAAATGAAGTAAAAGAGCATGCTGCATCATGTGCAGTATCTTGGCTGAGAATAGGAATGCCAATTGCCGCATGTGAAGGCTTGGCTTTGGATTTATTAAACATGGTGTTACAAAATGCAACCAGCGATGATTATACCGAAAGTTCACAAAGGTACATATAATTTTTTTTTCCTTTTTTGTAGTTATATAATCAACTGTGTGTGTGTGTGTGTGTGTGTGTGTGAGAGAGAGAGAGAGAGAGAGAGAGAGAGGAAAAAAAGCGGTTGGGGTACTGCTGCTGCGCATGATCCATAGATTAGCTATCAAACTGCTGTTCTTTTTGGGGTTCTGCTTTCTTGTTTGTGTGCTTGTGGCTAACACTTTCTCTAAATGATGCAGGGTTGTCTCTTTATCATCATTGTCTGTTTTCCAATAAGGATCAATGATATCATACGGAACTATGTTGTTATTTGGATAAAATAAAAATGAGACAAATTTATGAGCTCCACTAAGTGACCAAAACTGGGTAGTATTGTGATTCCAACCAATGATGTATGGAACATCAGATACTGTACATGAAGATTTATCTGATAAAAATTTGTTGCTCTCAATCGACTATTTTGCCCTAACATACAATATGTTGTTGGAAATAACAAAAACTTGTGTAAAAAGTCATACAACCAAAATTGATGCAGGAAATTGTAAACATTTGAAGCTGTTAATACAGAGTGCATAGATTAA
Organism: Schistocerca americana; assembly: GCF_021461395.2. NCBI lineage: Eukaryota > Metazoa > Arthropoda > Insecta > Orthoptera > Acrididae > Schistocerca > Schistocerca americana. The sequence continues at coordinate 89,655,671 of NC_060130.1, forward strand.
GGAATGTGAATGTTGGTTTTTCTGTGGTGGTAGGTGTTTAAAAGATGTGTGCCTTCTACTATATATGTTTTTAATTGTAGTTAGTTACTGCATTTCTGATAGACACACACTTAGTTCCTAAAATTGTTAGTTATGATATCTATCTGTAAGGTAACCTCCTTAAGGCCAGAGGTGACCAGTTATCTTGTGTTAATGTGAATTCAGGCTATAGGTAAAATAAAACTATATGAATAGAAGCAGGTTGATGTCCAGTTCAAATTTTTAGAATAGTTTGCCTAATGCTCTCTAAAAGATTTACAGTTACAGTGTAAGGAATTTTTGAGAAGCTGTTGTCATAACAGCATTGTGGCTGAGTGGTCTAATTGCGCAGTCTGGCAATTTGTCAATCCAGGTTTGATTGCTACTGATGCCAACTTTTTTTTCTTTTTACTTTATTCCTCACAATGTTAAACTATTATAATAAAATTTAAATATGTAAAATTAATGTATTCAATTTAGTTACATCAAAAGGCTATATGCCACCACATTATAGCACATTGATTTAATTTTGCTCAAGCCCGTATTGTCTGAGGCTATGGATAAAATACTGGAATAGTTTAAGCAAGTTTATTATACAAAACTCTTAAAACTTCACCTTTGTAATACTGCTTTACATAGCCACCATTCAGAATCAAGCTTTTGGTAAATCTCGTTATAATTTGACAAGTTCACTCTGCATAAAATTTTGCTGTCTGAGAGTGAAACCATTGCAAGACAGCATCTTGAGCTGCTTAATTGGAGTCACAGTGTTGGGAACTAAACCAAAGTTGCATGTGAGTGAAGAAGTGAGTGTTGTAAGACAGGTGTTGAAAAACATCCCATTTGAATTGATGCAACTATTATTCTGTTTGCCTAGCAGTGTGTGGCCAAACATTGTTATGCAAGTACGCAAAACTGGTAGCCAAGATATCACCTTACTTACTTTGAATGGCTATGGCTCATCTTAATTTTCTTTATGTCTCACAGCAAGCTGCAGAACTGATTGTTCTTCTGCGTTCCATAAAATCCACATGCAGGATTCCTTTAACACCCCTAAAACTGCTAGTCATAAGCTTTCTGGCATGTTTTCTTTGGTTCGTTGGGCAAGATGGTATGACAACACATCACTTTTCTTTGTCTCACTGTTAGCATTGGTAATCCATATCTTGTCGCCAGTTATGGTTTAGTTTGGTTGACCTTCTCCTTCCGCATCATAATGAAAAACAAAGTCTAGAGTATCTGTAACCTGCTAAGTGTTGTAGTTCTCAGAAAGGAATTCTTTAACCCAGTAAGTTCAGAATAGTGGCACTGTAATTTTTTTGTCATGATTTCGTGCAAAACATTCTCAGAAAATCGCAAAAAGTTTACCGGCCATTGAAATATCACCAATTTGTTCATCAATTTTATGTACCAGTTTATAGCTGTCTATAAATGGACAACCACTTCTGTCATCACATTTGATCTCTATGCAGCATGGAGGAGGAAATCGGTGTTTAATGTTCCATCATCAGCAAGGTCATTAGAGATTGAGCACAAGCTCGGATTAGGGAAGGATGTGGAAGTAAATCGGCTGTGCCCTTTCAGAGGCACCATCACGGCATTTGCCTGAAACAATTAAGGATTGGATTGGATTGTTTGCGGGAGCAGGCCAGACATTGAGGTCATTGGTCTCATCGGATTAAGGAAGGACAGGGAAGGAAGTCGGCCGTGCCCTTTCAAAGGAACCATCCCGGCATTTAGGGAAATCACGGAAAGCCTAAATCAGGATGACGGGACATGGGATTGAACCGTTGTCCTCCCGAATGCGAGTCCAGTGTGCTAGCCACTGCGCCACCTCGCTAGGTGAAACGATTAAGGGAAATCACAGAAAACCTAAATCAGGATGGCTGGACGCGGGTTTGAACAGTCGTCCTCCTGAATGTGGGTCCAGTGTGCTAACCACTGCACCACTGCGCTCGGTAATACTGTATTCCCCCACTACTTCCCTTGCTACTTGAAAACTGAGATTACTTTTTGGATGACCCTAATCTGTCACATAACTTGTAGTAAGTTATTACTTGATCTGTGGAATACTTTTGTTTCATGTACCATATCGACTTATCAATGACTTGATGGAGAAAAGTTGTAGTCATGTGTGGACTCAGTTTGAGTTTCTTAGAAACATGTTACTTAGTTATTTTATGCTGTAAAGAATGGCGTTACTTATTGAGTACAAGAAAGAGCAAATTGTGAAGAACCTTCAAATGCAGAGAAAAATGACAGTGCTTAGAAGGTGGAACCATACAAGTGGTTCTTGATTAGTGGAGGATGAGAAACAGTATGTAGATGTGAGGATAGAGAAGTATGATAATACCAACTCTGAAGCTGTTGGTTCTGTTGAATCTTGCCTAGTCGTCAGCTATGGGCAGATTAGGAAACTCGCTTTCTCGGATCGCTAGACAACATTCAAACAAATTGTATTAATGAGTTTCATTAGAAAAAGGAAAAAAATACAATACTTAACTTTGTGCTAAACAGATGTGTTGCAAGCAAAGGGCGACAGACAAAATAAGAAATCTCTTCAGTATAACAATTCTAAGTTTGAGCTACATAGAATGTATGAGCAAAAAATCAGCTTTGACACTTCTGTCCCAATTACTAGTCTTGGCGCTGCTGTAGAAGGCTTATGTTCTCTTCGCATAGAGGCTGCTGCTGTTGCATTGTCCTGGAGAGGGTTTGGTCAGCATGCAATTGGCTAATGTCTTCTTCACAGCCTTCTCTACTCTCTTGTTCCGACTGGCGTGCCGGCGCTTGACCTTATGCTGTAACAGGTTCGTTCAAAGATATGCCAATGGAACCAAAAAGAGCATCATAAAGAAAATTTGGGGCTTAGAAGGGTAGCCATTGTTTGCAGCTGTTTTAACACCCTTTCTGTGAGTGATTGCAGTTTATACTTATATCACATAGGAAGCACATACAAAAACTAATATGCAAATGTACAGCATCATGTAACACGTAGCCATTTTGGATATACAGAAAATGGAAGGAGTGGGGAGAATGTAAACTTAAGGCTCGTAATGCATGTTAAGGGCTATGGATAAGGGTTACTAAACCTATACTCTGCTCTGTGGCTGCTGCTTTAGCTCTCACAGGTTTTTTTAAACAGCCTTTAGTATACAATGTATGTGGGATATGAATGAATAGGGTGTATATGAACCGGGACAACCGGTAGATCTGGGAAAATCCCGGGAATTTTTTCATCCGGGAGAAAACCAGGAAAAACCCGGGATATTTTTAGAATTCCGGGAATTTTTCATTGATTTAGTTTTTAGTTAAATTTTTGTAATTTTGACTGTTAAGAACGGATACTCTAACAAAGGATATTACTGTATCCCGTTACTGCAGAATAATACTTCAACAATAAAACATAAACAAGAGAAAAAAAAAAAAACAAAAATAACTTAAATTGCAAAGGAAATGCGCCATATACAACAATGACACTCAGTGCTCATGCAAGCGTCTGCCAATTGAAAATGTGTCAAAGGCTTTAGGAAGACTATGCAGTGTTTTGTAACAACATATTGCCTCCAATGACCGTGAAGTCGCAACTGTTTACATTCGATTTGTTTTAGCAGTTATGCGCGGGCTCATGCGTGTGCGCAGTCAGTTGAATCACGTTTGAATAGTAGATTCTCCCACTTCTGACTACAGGAATGTGGCTGTTGGCTGTGCAAGAAGTCGCAGCAAGCAGCTAGGTGCTACCGGGAAAAGGGGGCGCCAAATTCACATTCTTGAGGAAAAAAACTTGTTTCACAAAGCGCCTAGCATCCAGGGCACGTTTGTCTATCGATTATTCATATGATTTTGAAACGCTTTCCTTTTGGTTTTTGAACACATTTTAAGTTGATTTCTGAGTGAATCATAAGTTGACTTTTGAATGCATGCATAGTGGAAGTGATGTCTCTGTCAGGAGAATCCTTGTCGCATCTAGAAATAAACTTTACGCAGACAAAAGGGGACGGAGCTATACGAGCTGAGAGAGTAAACCTGAACGGATGAATGCCAATCGCTGTCTGATTATGTGGTTGATTGGGTTTGCATATGATCAGCATTGTTATAATTACTAGCAAATTCCGTAGATTCAGACTACCAGAATGGAAATAAACGACTGACAGGAATAACATGTGAGAAAGATTACGTATTATCTTCTCGGTGTATCCGAGAAAATGAAATTTTGATAGAAAATTTTTGGCCAGATCACTACACTAGTAAGGACCAGTAGTACAGTCCCTGGCTAGCAGCCGCATAAGTTCTGTTCTGGAAGTAACGCGGAAAATATGTTGTTCGGACACATAACAACGCATAACCGGAAAATAATCGTGGGATAACTAAACCTGCAATTCTGGCAGGGTTAGTGAAGTTAATCGGTGAACAAATTTTCACAGTTGCAGCAATAGCTACAGAATTGGTAATGACAAGATTGATTGATAGAACGAGGAAGGAGAAGAAACGGGGACATCACACAAATTATGGAAGAATAAGACGATTCCAAATTTATAAAAAAATTTCGTAAACTACTTTTCGATCTTATGCTTGAGAAGTTGGTGCGTATGAATGAAATGTGAAACTATTTCCTAACATTAAGCTTTTTGCTTGTAGTAGGCCTAATAGGCATTTGATGTTGGTACTTCGTGGATTATATTCTGTCATGTAATAAAAATGGCCATTTATGTCAAAACAGTCTCGTTTATTTGGTGTGTTACAAAATTGCTGCCACATCAGAAAGGCCTATTTTGTTTTATCTAGCCGACAGTGACAAAATAGATGTAATCAGATCGAGAAACCACACCAGACTTGGGTATTATTTGTATTAACAGCTTTTTCAGTATTAGATAACGATATTTCAATTTTTCATGTAGCAAAATGTTTGACGAACTTTGATGAGGTAATAGATTCTTTCGCAGAAAGGAAAGCACGCCATGTAAAACTGTAGCAAGATTAGAGAGAAAAAAATGCTAGGAGCTAAGGTTTGAAGAAATGTGTAATTTCTTGCTTATCTCTTGTCAGTATTGGTTTTATATATCCTGTGTTTAATTTTATGTCACACAAAACAGCAAGTTATTAACTAGTAGGCAATAAAGAGTTCAGATTTTCTGAAGAGTTCTTGTTCTCTCGGTTACAAATAATCTCATCCGCTATTAATTGCAAGATTTTTTTTAAAGATGGGCAGGCTGTCAAACGGGCCGACTGGGAGCAGGAGAAGCACCACAGGACATTTCAGTTTCCACTCTCCTGAATATAGTTTGGATATGCGGTAGATAAATGCTTTATGAAGAGTCGTGGCACTACACTTTGGCATACTTAAGACCAAATAATATGTCTTACATTTCCTCGAATACATATGTTATATGTTTCAGACTTTTCAGAAAGATGTGTGCTACAAGAGGGAACATATTTTGAAAATTCGATTTTTTTTTAGTATTGACCCGGTTCGCAGATGTTGTAGATCCAGGGCTGAGGCGCAAAGCTGTCTGAGTTATAATGGGTAGTCTCCACGTGACCCGTGTTTACATTTAGTGATTTTGCTGTTTCCCCTTCGTTTACTTTCATGTCAAATGAAAACAAAACGGATATCTGTGGCTGGCTATCAAGTGAATTAAAACACATTCACATAATTACGGAAGGCTGAAATATGTCATTAGTTTCAGATTTTATTTTATTTCCACCCTTCTGACAGTCAAGCATTAATCGCCTTGTGGAACAATGAAGTTATTTTTGTCTGTTTGCTGAAGAAATTTGACTTTTGTTAACCTTTTCCATGGAGGCAGTCAATGTATTTGAAACGAAATGTTTAATTCCACAGTACTGGCTAGTTTCAACTGTTCGCTGGATTTCAAGTGCATGTTTTCATTTTCTAGCACATACGGCATTATGCCATAATAAAGAACCAAACATGATATAATACAGTACTGGTGCTCCAAGAAAATTTACATCCCGAAAACCACACTGAAAAGCTTAATATTAGGTCGAGGTCTACTTCACTAGGAATTTGGACACATGAATGTGCCCTTTAAGTATGCACTTTAAATGTGCACATTTTAATATGGTTCACGAAATTCTGATGCTCTTGCAGTATCCTCTGATGTCTTGTTTCTTTTATGACGTAATGTATGATCTTTCAATGTTTTACAGGTATGTACATATGGGCTTCCTACGTCATGATAGCTACCCAAGCGCGGTGTCGCCTGTTATCTGCGCTCTCTGGCAACTGCTGAAACGAACCTATTTCTAACAGGTCGCGGGAAAATATTGCGTATAGTGGTTTGAAAAGCGTTACTTTCAAAGTAAATATCCTTTTACATAAGTTGAACTATGTACAAGAATGTACAATGAATTTATTAAATCACAGAGCATTTGACTCTCTTTTAAAAATCAACTCTTTGATGACGAGCCATTTAGAAGAATTTTGAACCCTGAAGTTCAGACATTTATGTCATTATTAAAAATTCACTTAAAGTGTAACGCGCGCAAAAAAGATCAACGGTATATGCGAAAGCTTAGCTTCTCTTGCAGCTTGAGACCAATATTATATGTGAAAGCTTTTCTTTTCTTGAAGCTACACCATGTATATTAATTTAAACTATTAACTTTTCCTGTTTGTGTGTTCGTGCTACTTAACAGTGATGTTGCTGTTGGCTGACTACATCACATGTCCTATGCTCTGAATATCCGCTGTCATTGGCTGGTGAGATCACAAGACATGAGCTACAAACGGCTTACAAAAGTGCATCGCATTCTCAATTTCAATGATTCGGAAAGTAATATGTAGTGTTTGGTGGAATTCCAATGTATACTTTCGTAATTTGAAAATAAGCAGTGTACATGTTGCTGCACATCAAAGATATTTCCAAAACGTGTCTTTTTCCCTGAGTTTCGTTTTTTAAAATGCCGAGAAATTGTACGCCCGTGTATAAAACCATAACCATTCAAAGGATTGATAAGGGAAAATATGCTGTCACCTGGTAGAAAATGTAATTTTAACCGGGAAATCTGAGAATTTTTTTTCCTTGTCCACGTATACACCCTGATTAAATCTCATTGTTTTAAATATCACCTCATCTCTTCATCAGAAATAAAACTTTAGTTTTAATTCACATCTACTTTTTTTCCACTTCAGGAAAGTTTTTATACAATGTTCCTGCCACTGTGAACCATTATTTTTTGTATTACTACTGATTTAAATTAGTGTACAGTGCCTGAATAAAGTAGTAGAGGATGAATATAGTACAAAGAGAAAAAAAGACTGCATAGAGTAAAGTGGTAAGGAAAGACTGATGATCAAATAAATGACTGGAGTGTGCTAGAACGAAAAAGGGTACTCACTGTTACATAATGAATTACAGAGTACACAGAAAGGCACTTCACTTGTGTTACTTGAGAGAGGATCTGATTGATGGACAATAACAAAAAGGAGCAGCAAATGTATAAAAATCACAGTGACATGGATATTCATTAACACTTGTGTCACCACCATAACACACACTAAGTACTTGTATTAAAATTAAACACATAATGTGGGTGCATTGTAAGGACTTGCATTTGCGTGAATGCAAGACAAAGGGGTTTCAGCTTAGCAACAATAACAACAGGATGGCTTTAGAAAGTGCACTGCTGACTTTAAACACATACTGATTTATATTTCCTTATAATTAATGGTATAAAGAGGCACATATGCTTATCTTTATTCATTTATTTATTTACACATGAAGTTCCATAGGACCAAATTGAGGAGCAAATCTCTAAGGCCGTGGAACAAGTCAGTACATGAAATTGCAACATAAAAGTAATAGCAAATAAAAATAAAATGTTTATGAACCCGAAAATGTCAATCCATAAGTTTAAGTAAACACAATCAACAATACAACAAGAATCAGCTTAATTTTTCAAGGAACTCCTCGAAAGAATAGGAGTAACCCATGAGAATACTCTTCAGTTTCGATTTGAAAGTGGGTGGATTACTGCTAAGATTTTTGAATTCGAGGGATAGGTTATTGTAAATGGATGCAGCAGTATACTGCACACCTTTCTGCACAAGAGTTAAGGAAGTCCATTCCAAATGCAGGTTGAATTTCTGCTGAGTATTAACTGAGTGAAAGCTGCTTATTCTTGGGAATAAGCTAATATTATTAACAAGAAATGACAGTAAGGAATATACACCACTGGCCATTAAAATTGCTACACCAAGAAGAAATGCAGATGATAAATGGGTATTCATTGGACAAATATATTATACTAGAACTGACATGTGATTACATTTTCACGCAATTTGGGTGCATAGATCCAGAGAAATCAGTACCCAGAACAACCACCTCTGACCGTAATAATGGCCTTGATACGCCTGGGCATTGAGTCACACAGAGCTTGGATGGGGTGTACAGGCACAGCTGCCCATGCGGCTTTAACACGATACCACAGTTCATCAAGAGTAGTGACTGGCGTATTGTGATAAGCCAGTTGCTCGGCCACCATTGACCAGAGGTTTTCAATTGGTGAGAGATATGGAGAATGTGCTGGCCAGGGCAGCAGTTGAACATTTTCTGTATCCAGAAAGGCCCGTACAGGACCTGCAACATGCGGTCGTGCATTATCCTGCTGAAATGTAGGGTTTTGCAGGGATTGAATGAAGGGTAGAGCCACGGGTCGTAACACATCTCAAATGTAATGTCCACTGTTGAAAGTGCCGTCAATGTGAACAAGAGGTGACCGAGACGTGTAACCAATGGCACCCCATACCATCACGCCGGGTGATACGCCAGTATGGTGATAATGAATACACGCTTCCGATGTGCGTTCACCACGATGTCGCCAAACATGGATGTGACCATCATGATGCTGTAAACAGAACCTGGATTCATCCGAAAAAATGACGTTTCACCATTCGTGCGCCCAGGTTCGTCGTTGAGTACACCGTTGCAGGCGCTCCTGTCTGTGATGCAGCATCAAGGGTAACCACAGCCATGGTCTCCGAGCTGATAGCCCATGCTGCTGCAAATGTCGTCGAACTGTTCGTGCAGATGGTTGTTGTCTTGATAAACATCCCCATCTGTTGACTCAGGGATCGAGTCCTCTTTACACGAGGCATCACAACAACGTTTCACCAGGCAACGCCGGTCAACTGCTGTTTGTGTATGAGAAATCGATGTTAGCATGTTGGAGGTGTCGCCACCGGCGCCAACCTTGTGTGAATGCTCTGGAAAGCTAATCATTTGCGTGTCACAGCATCTTCTTCCTGTCAGTTAAATTTCGCATCTGTTGCACATCATCTTCATGGTGTAGCAATTTTAATGGGCAGTAGTGTATATATTGAGAGGCCAATGTCAAAATACCCAGACTCGTGAACAGGGGTCGACAAGAAGTTCGTGAACTTAACAGCACTTATCGCATAAACCGCCCGTTTCTGAGCCAAAAATATCCTTTTAGAATGGGAAGAGTTACCCCAAAATATAATACCATATGACATAAGTGAATGAAAATATGATCTTAGGTCATGAGCTGCACTGTATGAAACGGGACCGGTGTTGCCCGCAACATCCTTTACTATCAAGCTAGTGTCATCAGCAAACAGAAATATTTTAGAGTTACCCGTAATACTAGAAGGCATATCATTTATATAAATAAGGAACAGGAGAGGCCCCAACACTGATCCCTGGGGCGCCCTCCTACTTGACTGTACCCCTCTCAGACCCCACATCACAGCACTTCTCAACATTGTAAATAATGGCCTTTTCTTGTCTGTTGCTAGACTAAGAGGTGAACCATTTGTGAGCTACTCCCCGTGTTCTGCAATGGTCCAGCTTCTGGAGCAATATTTTGTGATCAACACAATGAAACGCCTTAGTTAAAAAAAAAAATATGCCTAGCATTCGAAACCTTTTGTTTCACACATCCAGTACCTCACGGAGAAAGAGAATACAGAATTTTCAGTTGTTAAACGACTTCTAAAGCCGAACTGTACATTTGATAGCAAATTATGTGATATAAAATGATCAATTATCCTTACATACACAGCCTTTTCAATAACTTTAGCAAACACTGATGGCATAGGAATAGGTCTAAAATTGTCAGCATTATCCTTTTCTCAATTTTTATAAAGCGGCTCTACTGCTGAGTACTTTAATCGTTCAGGAAATTGACCATTCCTAAAGGAAAAATTACAAATACTGCCAAATACAGGGCTAATATGTGCAGCACAGTACTTGAATATTCTGCTAGATACTCCATCATATTCATGAGAGTCCTTCGTCTTCAGTGATTTAATTATTGACTTAATCTCCCCCTTGTCTGTATCACAGAGGAGTGTTTCAGACATCAGTCTCAGAAAGGTATTTGCCAAGAAAGTTATATGATTCCCTGCAGAAACTAAATTTTTATTTAATTCCCCAGCAATGCTCAGAAAATGATTGTTAAGTACTGCACATATATCTGATTTATCAGTAACAGAAATATTTTTACTATGAACCGACTTTATATCGTCGACCTTGTGCTGCTGACCAGGCACTTCCTTCACAACTGATCATATGGTTTTAATTTTATCCTGTGAATTAGCTATTCTGTTTGCATACCACATACTCTTTGCCTTCCTAATAACATTTTTAAGCACCTTACAGTACTTTTTGTAATAGGCTACTGTAGCTTGATTGTGACTACTTCTAACATTTTGATATAATTCCTGCTTTGTTCTACATGATATCCTTATCCCACTAGTCCGAGCTGCCTATTACTACTAGTTCCCCCTCTAGAATGTTCTGATGGAATGCAACTCTCAAAGAGCGTGAGAAATGTGTTACGGAAAGCACTATATTTATCATCTGTGTTATCGACACTATAAACATCCTGCCACTCTTGTTTCTTGACAAAGTTTAAAAAATTCTCTATTGCTGTTGGGCACCTTATTTGGAAAAAAACACAGTCCGCATCATATCATTTGAATTTAGGAGATCTACCAACATCCTTTTTCTTGCACCATCATATACAAAATTTATATTGAAGTCACCACATATAACTAATTTCTGGCACTTCCTTCAGTGTTAATCAAGAACCCTGTTTAGCTCGAGCAGAAATGCTCTGAAGTCAGAGTTAGGGGATCTATAAACAACAACAATTAGAAGTTTAGTTTCACTAAATTCAACTACTCCTGCACAACATTCAAATGTCTGTTCAGTGCAGTGCCATGATACGTCTATGGATTCAAATGGAATACTGTTTTTTACGTACATAGCCACTCCCTCACCTCACAAGGAACTCCTCGAAAAACAGCCAGCTAATCTATTGTGGTAAAGAAAGCCTCTGAACTGTCAAATTATGTAAGTGGTGCTCTGATATACCAATAATTTCAGAGTCAGCATCTATAAGCAGTTCACTAACTTTATCTCTAATACCGCTTATATTTTGATGAAATATGCTAATTTCTTCTCTACTTGGAAACATGACATCCTCTGAAGGTGAGCCCTTAGAGGGATTTCCTGTAAGCAGGTATACCTATCAGCTGACTTTAATCTAAAAAAAGGTGCAGCTCTAACACCAACTACTACAGGAATTTTTCCATGTGTAATCACACCACCACCCACTACACTGTCACCTACGAGCTTTGCCACCCTCCCCTTCCCATACGTATTGAGGTGCAGGCCATGCCTAGTGAAACCCGATCTACTGATAGAGCCAACTGGTACCACTGAAATGTGACCCATGCCCTCTGCCATCAGTGCCTTCTCCAGCCCCATGTTAACACGCCTAACAGTCGCGGTAAGACGAGGCTGATCATGATGCTGAAACAGTTGCATGAAATGCACATTAGTGCCACTAGTTTGAGTAGCTATCTTTACCAGGTCATCGCCTACATCATATATTTATCTTTGTTAAATACCTGAGTGTCTTATGGGTGAATTAATTAAATCTCAAAACATTGTTGAAGTGCATTTTGTATTTTTGAACTGAGTGTTTTGCTACAGTTTGAGAAAATATACTGCAATTACATTGTATTCTTTATGCTTAACAGTCTCATAGAAGCTGCCCTAAACTGTCTCGAGTCCCTGGTTACGCACCCTGATACACATCTAAACCCAAAACATGTCCAGCGCCTCATGGAAGAGATTTTGAAGTTAGAAGTTTTGTTGGGTCCTAAATGGCATTCTGCTGATGAAGTAAGTATGAATAGTACGAAATTACTGCCATTATTTTAACATATTCTGATATGCAACCACTTACTGCTGATTGAATTGTATATTTGGTTTTTCTGTCTTGTATACTATATTTTAAATATTACCAACATGTGGCTTCTTCAGGCAATTTATTTTAACCAATATAAAGTATGCACATTCCAAAATAATCATATAAAAGTGCTTCGACATTGGTATTCTACACTCATAAGTTACATCAAGTGGTAAAACATCGTCTTTGTAACACTTGTTTGATAACATGTACATAGCAGGGAACTTATTTATGGCTTTTCTTTTTTTAATGATTTGGTTGAGCTATGCAGTGTTTTAAATATGGTGAGGGAGGAACGAGTATGGACATCATCAGGAGTAAAAAATATATATATATATATATATAGGGAAAGACGAAAGGATGTGGGTTTTAAGGGATTCCTTACCCTCTCCCTTAAAACCCACATCCTTTCGTCTTTCCCTCTCCTTCCCTCTTTCCTGATGAAGCAACGGTTGGTTGCGAAAGCTTGAATTTTGTGTGTATGTTTGTGTTTCTATTGACCTGCCAGCAGTTTCGTTTGGTAAGTCACATCATCTTTGTTTTTAGATATATTTTTCCCATGTGGAATGTTTATATATATATATATATATATATATATATATATATATATATATATATATATATATATATATATATATATATAAAAAAAGACAAAGATGATGTGACTTACCGAACGAAAGCGCTGGCAGGTCGAAGACACACAAACAAACACAAACATACACACAAAATTCAAGCTTTCGCAACAAACTGTTGCCTCATCAGGAAAGAGGGAAGGAGAGGGAAAGACGAAAGGATATGGGTTTTAAGGGAGAGGGTAAGGAGTCATTCCAATCCCGGGAGCGGAAAGACTTACCTTAGGGGGAAAAAAGGACAGGTATACAGTCGCACACATACACATATCCATCCGCACATACACAGACACAAGCAGACATTTGTAAAGGCAAAGAGGGAAACATTCCACGCGGGAAAAATTTATTGTGTTTCTATTGACCTGCCAGCTCTTTCGTATATCTATCTGTGTGTGTGTGTGTTCGCCATTTCCTCCTAAACCACTAGACTGATTTCAACCAAACGTGGTACACACATCACTTACTGCCTGGAAAGAATCACTGTGGTGGTAAGAGCTACCTACTTATCACAGGGATGGGGGTGAAAAAGCCCGCGATGTCTGAATGCGAAGCATAACGTTTTAATTTATTACTTCTTTACTACTATCTGTATTTGTGACAAATTTTGCAAGCAGTATTCACACACTCGATTGAAAGTAACAGCAAAATTATGTTAATGTACGACACATAGTTGAAGAGATATGACATCAAACACTGAGATGCTCGGAAAACTGCTGTGTCATGCAAGACATTTTAATTTATTAACTCTTTACTATTAACTCAATTCACAACACATTATGCAGACAGTGGGCACATATACCAGTGGATGTTCCTGCAAAATTATGTCATTGTACACCACATAGTTCAGGAGAGATGATGTCGTAAACATTGATCTGCATGAGAGTTCAGGGCAAAGTTCATTAGAGATACTGGTGAAGTATGCGTATAAATGTGTTAAAAATATATGTGAAGCTACAAGTAAAAAGCTCATTAAACATCTGGAATTATTTCAAAGAACTTTGGTACACATAATACACTCCTGGAAATTGAAATAAGAACACTGTGAATTCATTGTCCCAGGAAGGGGAAACTTTATTGACACATTCCTGGGGTCAGATACATCACATGATCACACTGACAGAACCACAGGCACATAGACACAGGCAACAGAGCATGCACAATGTCGGCACTAGTACAGTGTATATCCACCTTTCGCAGCAATGCAGGCTGCTATTCTCCCATGGAGACGATCGTAGAGATGCTGGATGTAGTCCTGTGGAACGGCTTGCCATGCCATTTCCACCTGGCGCCTCAGTTGGACCAGCGTTCGTGCTGGACGTGCAGACCGCGTGAGACGACGCTTCATCCAGTCCCAAACATGCTCAATGGGGGACAGATCCAGAGATCTTGCTGGCCAGGGTAGTTGACTTACACCTTCTAGAGCACGTTGGGTGGCATGGGATACATGCGAACGTGCATTGTCCTGTTGGAACAGCAAGTTCCCTTGCCGGTCTAGGAATGGTAGAACGATGGGTTCGATGACGGTTTGGATGTACTGTGCACTATTCAGTGTCCCCTCGACGATCACCAGTGGTGTACGGCCAGTGTAGGAGATCGCTCCCCACACCATGATGCTGGGTGTTGGCCCTGTGTGCCTCGGTCGTATGCAGTCCTGAATGTGGCGCTCACCTGCACGGCGCCAAACACGCATACGACCATCATTGGCACCAAGGCAGAAGCGACTCTCATCGCTGAAGATGACAAGTCTCCATTCGTCCCTCCATTCACGCCTGTCGCGACACCACTGGAGGCGGGCTGCACGATGTTGGGGCGTGAGCGGAAGACGGCCTAACGGTGTGCGGGACCGTAGCCCAGCTTCATGGAGACGGTTGCGAATGGTCCTCGCCGATACCCCAGGAGCAACAGTGTCCCTAATTTGCTGGGAAGTGGCGGTGCGGTCCCCTACGGCACTGCGTAGGATCCTACGGTCTTGGCGTGCATCCGTGCGTCGCTGCGGTCCGGTCCCAGGTCGACGGGCACGTGCACCTTCCGCCGACCACTGGCGACAACATCGATGTACTGTGGAGACCTCACGCCCCACGTGTTGAGCAATTCGGCGGTACGTCCACCCGGCCTCCCGCATGCCCACTATACGCCCTCGCTCAAAGTCCGTCAACTGCACATACGGTTCACGTCCACGCTGTCGCGGCATGCTACCAGTGTTAAAGACTGCGATGGAGCTCCGTATGCCACGGCAAACTGGCTGACACAGACGGCGGCGGTGCACAAATGCTGCGCAGCTAGCGCCATTCGACGGCCAACACCGCGGTTCCTGGTGTGTCCGCTGTGCCGTGCGTGTGATCATTGCTTGTACAGCCCTCTCGCAGTGTCCGGAGCAAGTATGGTGGGTCGGACACACCGGTGTCAATGTGTTCTTTTTTCCATTTCCAGGAGTGTAGTTACAATCTAGAAGTAAATACTGTAAGAGTAAGAACAGCCAATGTCCTGTTGGGGTGAGCATGAGAACACGGAGAGAAAGGAGGGGGGGGGGGGGGGAAGAGACAGACTGACAGAGGGGGAGGGAAGAAATGGACACATATATGGGGAAGAAGGAGATGGACAGAGAGAGGGGAGGAGATGGAAAGAGAAGGGGAAGCAATAGATAGGCAGTGGGAGGGGGGAGGGGTAGGAGGAAATTGACAGAGAAAGGAAAGAGAGGGGGAAAGAGGGATTGGACAGAGAGGAGGGAGGGGGAGACAGACTAATACAAGATTGAAATAAATACATACTCAGCTGTTTGAAGATTTTTTTATATTGTTATTATTATTACATGGATTGTGGGTTGTGAGAGCATTTAAGATGAGCATAGAAATAATAATATTTCACAAGTCTTCTGTTATTTTATCTGGTGGGTTTGCACTAATCTTTGTACGTGCACATATCCTTTATGCCAGTAGGCACAGTACGACATCTGTGACAATTTTTAGCCCCTGCACGTCCCTCCATTACCAAATTAACTATTTCTTGTTGCCTCAGGATGTGTCCTGTCAGTCTAGGTGTTCTTTTCATCAACTTATATCATATAGTCCTTTTTCCCCAATTTGATTCAGCACCTGGTCATTAGTTCCACAATGTACCATCTGATCTTCAGCATTGTTTTGTAGCCCTTGCCTGAGGATGTCTCCCATCAACATCTCTCTTCTTCTTTTCGTCAACTTATGCCATAAAGTCCCCCCCCCCCCCCCCCCCCCTCCTGTCAATCTGTCAATTTGATTCGGTACCTGATCATTAGTTCCTCAATGATCTACCAGTCTGATATTCAGCATTCTTTTGTAGCTCCACTTTTCAAAAGTGTATATTCTTGTGTGTGTTTATTGTTAACATCTCTCTTTTTCAGAAATGCTTTTTGTGCTGTTGCAAGTAGTCATTATCATATTTGTTTCAGCCATTGTCAGTTATTTTGCTGCTCAAATAGCAAAACTTTGTTCATCTTATAACCTCTGTCCAATACACTATCCACTCTGCTCGACTGATTTCCCCAAATTTCTGCTTGGTTTTCTTTATTACGTGCCGTGCTGTTATGCACCCATAAGAAGTAATTTAAAAAAAAGAAAAAGAAAAAACGCTCTCACTCACTTTATTACTTGCAACTGTACAGATTGAATAACAAGGGGGATAGAATCAGATTGAATAACTAGGGGATTAGATTATAGGCCTACCTCACTTTCTTCTCAGTTACTGCCTTCGTTTCATACCCTGCCTCAAGGTCATACTGAGTGTGCTTTGGCTGTGCATGGGCAGACGAAGTATTACACAAGTATATAAGAAAGAAATTAAATATTGTTAGAATTTAATAATTTGTTTGTAGAATGAAATAGGTATAAGAAAGATTAAGTTTGAGAAAAACTGAATAAAGTTTCCACAAAAATTTGTTTTTCATAATTTTTTGCAGGTGGCAGGGAAAGAGCGATAAAAAGCTGAAATTTGGAAAATATATGTACTTTGACATAAAAATGTAATGTACAGGGTTTGGTGAAAGTTTCTGTAATACTGTTTAATAGTTTTAAATAAATGTAAATTTTGAAGGAAAAAACCATATCATACAATTAGATATAAGCCATCGCGTGGAGTGGCCACGCGGCTTGAGGTGCGATGTCGTGGATTGCGCAGCAGTGTAAGTCTAGGGTCCGATGATCTCAGCAGTCTAGTCCCATAGGAATTCACACACATTTTTAAATAGAAGCCAGAATGGAGAAAATACTGCACTATATTTGATGTAATGATTAATGATGATGTACCAAATTACAGTTCAGTTAATGGGTATGCAGAGGGAACAGCTTTTTAAGCACAGTCACAGGCCCTAGCATTTCAGAGATGGGTGTTCCATTTAGCGCTCCACTCCGAATGTCACTGTGTCTGTGTAAGGAACCCTGAAGCTGCCTCAAGGTTCATTCACTCAAAGTGTTTAGTCAACATTGTACATCACTGTCAGTGGTGAGATCTGCAGTGAAATGCGTTGTGATGCAATCTGCAACTGGGAACACGAGCCGTAAGATGGCTGCGTATGGATACTTCGAGTGATGTTGAAAAAACTTCAAGATCACACATTTATAGTAATGGTAAAGTGGACTTTCACGTGAATTGTAGCATTTGAAAAGCTTCTTTCATTCTGCTCAATATAATTTGTGTGCTGCCCATTGCATTATTAATCCACATGGTGAGTACAATATTGAAATTTACCCTTTTTAAGTGAGCAGTGAACGGTTCCTTAAACCATTATTTTTGGAATAATACACTGGAATGTTGAGGAGATTCAGGCTCTGAACTTTGCCAAGTGCTGAGTAGCGTATTACAGAGTTTTGTGATTTATAAAAATATCTGTGTGTGTGAAACTATAGATTTTCTGATATGCGTGATTATTTAAATTAGTAAACTTTGTAATTTACTGCCATTCTGTCTGTACTCCTACCGATGCAGCAATTATGACTTTCTTTCTCAGTCTAGGTGAACTGAAATGTGGATAAGTGGAATGTAGGTTATGAGTATCAGGTTTTAGGTTACTTTTTGGATATTCATCAAAGTAATCTACAAGCTCTTGAAATGGGAGGTGAAAAACAGAGGTGAGATAATGAAGCACAATCCTGCCGCACCCTTTGACCCTTGGAACTGTAGTCTGGTTTCTGTAAAAGTTGTAGATACCTTTTGCATACTGTATTTTAGTCCTAATAAGTTTAGAATTCCGGAGACTGTAATCCAGTCAACACCGTGAAAAGCTTTTTTAAAGATTGCAAGTGGTGTAAATTTGAGTTTGCCTTTCTTCTGTCTTATAAGTTGTCACATGTTTCTACTTTTCTCCAGAACCAAAACTGATCTTCCCAAAGCTCATTTCTGCAGGTTTCCCCATTCATCTGTAAATAATTTGTGTCGATATTTTGGAACCATGACTTATTATTGATGGTTCAATAATACACCCATATGTCAGTACCTACCTTCGTTTGTGTGGGGACTATTACATTGGTCTTGCAATCTTAGTGTATTTCGCCTGTGGCATGTTTTCTGCATACCAGAAGGAACATTTTTGTTACAGTTGGTGCTTAAAGTGATCCTAATAATTTTGAGGGGCTGCCATCCACTCCAGTTGTCTTATTTTGCATCAAGTTTTCCAGTGCTTCGTCAAATTTTTCTCACAGTATGACGTCACCCATCTCATTGTCTTCCGTTCTTTCCTTTCTGTAATATTGTCATCAAGTTTCCTTGCTTCATATAGCACTTCTGCATATTCCTTCCACTTTTCAGCTTTCTCTTTTTTCCTTAGTATTTTGTTGACTTGTCATCAGAGCTCTTGATATTCGTGCAGTTGCTTCTCTTTTCTACAAAATTGTCTTAATTTCTCCTATGAGCAGCATCTGCCTATCCTATAGTTAGGCATGATGTGACAGCTTTCCATTTCTCCTTCAGCCATTCCTGTTTTGCCATTTGCATTTCCTACTCTCTCTCTCTCTCTCTCTATCTATCTATCTATCTGCCTATTTCTCTCCCCCCCCCCCCACCCCCCCACCCCTTTTTTGGTATCTGTATCCCATTCTGCCTGTTTCATGCAGTGCATTATATATTTTTCTTTTCATCTATCAGATTAAATATTTGTCATGTTGTCTAAGAATTCCTACTGGCCCTTGTCTTTTTGTGTAGGTTTTCATCTGCTGTGTTCAGTTTTTAATCATCCAAAGCTATCTGTTCATCTTTTGTTTTATTTCTTTCATGCATTTCAATCAGTTGTTGCCTTAAGCTCCCTCTGAAACTCTCGATGACCTCTAGTTGTTTCAATTTATCCAATATCCTTACTATTCTACCTCTCTGCAATTGGGAACTGTAATCTTCATGTCACAACTAATAATTCGTGATTAGAGTCCGCATCTGCCTGTGAGAATGTTTTTCAGTTTTGATTCTGGTTTCTTAATAACTGTCTTATCATTATATAATCTATCTCAAACATTTCAGTGTGTCCAGTTCTCTTCCACGTATACAACCTTCGTTCATCATTCTTAAACCAAGTGTCTGCAACAGCTAGATCATGGTTGACGGGAAATTCTACCAGCAAGTTCCCCTTTCATTCCTTTTCCCCAGTCCACGCTATTGTTCTATTTTTCCTTTTTCTTCTTTTCCCATATTGAATTTCAGTTCCCCATTACAATTAAATTTTTGTTTGAATAATTTCATCTGTTTTGCCATACGTTTTTCCAGCTTCGTCATCAGAGCTGCTAATAGGCTTGTACTACTATATGGACCATGGATTTGTCATGACTGTGATAATCTGTTTACTGCGTTGTTTGTAGACCTTCATCCACATTTCTGTAACCTTATTCATTATTCCACATGCTCCTGCATTATCTTATTTGACTTTGTGATTAAAATATCATACTCATCTGACCAGCATTCCTGTTCTTCCTTCTTCCGCTCTCTAACTAATCCACAGTGTGTCCAACCTATCCATTTAGCTCTTCAAGTTCTGTAACGTGCTTAACATGGATTTAACTTCCACACTCTGACCCATAGAATGACAAACTTGCCTTTTTCTAATGCCAAAAGTCTCTTGAGTAGCCCTCGCATGGAGATCTAAATTGTGGACTGCTTTACCTCTGAAATATTTCATGCAGGAGGATACCATCACCATTAAATCATACAGTTGATCTGCATGTCCTCAGGAAATACTATGTCCATAGTTTCCACTTTCTTTTAACCATACTGCAATACTGTACCAGTATACAAGGCCTTGTTAATTGATATTACAGTGTCAGATCATTCAGTCATGCAGATTGTTTCCTCAGCAACTACTGGAAAGCTGCTGTCCCTCTTCAGGAACCATGTGTTAAGTCTGGTTTCTCCATCTGGTTCTACCTGTGCTTTGTCTATCTGTATCATTGAGGTAGTAAGTCATCCCACCATACCAAAAGTCGATTGGTCATGGGAGTTGTGTGTGAATATATACTGGTGGAAATGCAATGAAGTACCCACATTGCCAACTTCATATCTACCTTGGTACGTGGTAAGAAGTTGAGTGGCTCACACTTTGATCAAAGCAGGGAATCCATCTGACATATAAACCATTTGCTACTGCAGATAAAAATGAATGAAATAGATGTTGTAAAATAAGTATAGCTCCAGTCATTGACAGAAGTGGCTCATTTTGGATGTAACTTTTTAAACACATGTTGAATATTGGTATGGACTGAGGTTAATGTTGTCCCAGATGTTGGAATATATGGTTATTAACTTCAAAATGCATGCCGTAGACATCCTGATTGTGTGTGCTGTTTCCTCAAATTGGCTAAAATCACATATGAGTGCTGAATTGTAGATCTGAACTTCAGAGTGCCCTGGTTTCTAGAATTATGTGGACTCAAATATTACCATCATCTGCTCTGCTTGTAATGATTTCCTTTGTTTAGTACCACTATTTTTAATTTGGTCATTTGATTTTGGCACCACTCTGTCAGCACTTTTTGAAACTTTCTGAAAAAAGAACAGTTGTAGTGAGTAAACATGCGAAAGGTGTGCACAAATGTAAACATTCAGCCAAATTGTTTTGCAAAGGGAAGGTATCATGGTACTCTCTTGTCGCTCTGATAAGTGATGGCAACTCCATCAATGTTCCTGTTTGAGTACTGTTATCTCCAACCACCTTTCTCACATCGTCACCTTCAACATTGGACTGCACACACAATGAACTGAGGGAGTTGTACAATTGTGGATCGTGTTGTTGCCTTTATTGTAATCTCAGTCATATACTGACGTAGTAAGTGTTCGTCTCAGGAGGGTTGAGAATATTCCAAGAAACTAGTCCACACACAATCACAACTATGTACCTTCAACTTAGCATGGAGAAGAAACGTTTTCAGGAGCATATAGACAACCAGAAGCATTGTGTGCCCAAATTATTATAGGGGTACTATCAACACACTCATATTATGTCTTTCAAGCCCATTATGATACAGTAATGTGTACTGTATCTACTTTGATAGTGTTCCATGTGTATGCTTGCATGTAGTCCTCAATGATGAAGCGCTATGTAATATTTTACATAATTTTAGTATACATATTTCTTCTTTATTTCAGGTTGTAACAAGTAAAATATACAGACTGTTTGTAGGAATGGGGGAATGCCACTCTAAATTGATTCTACGTCTATTATTACAACCAGGCAGCTCTAAAGTGTTGGGCAGCAAAATCGTCGAAAATATTCTGCGTGCTACCAGTATTCAAGGTGTCTATCCAGTAGAAGAATGTATAAGTGTACATTCATTAGGGTTTTGGTACATTTTACAGGTAATAAATTACTTTTTTTATTTTTTGTCACATAAATTAATAGTAGTTGTTAGCTATTATCTGACATAAATTCAAATTCTATGGAATATAGTCAGTGTAAAATTTAAAAGGCGGAAGTGAAAAAGTAGGAGACAGTACATAGGATCCATAACAGTAATGTGGACCATTACAGAGCAAGTAAACCAGCTGACACACCTTCATCTTTGAAGTACTAATTAATTTGAAAGTCATTGAATCATTCACTTTGCTATATGTTTAGTACCTCTTATTCTGAGTTCTGCACAAGCAGTAATATAAAATGAGTAAAAATGAAATAGAAACAGTGATGGACCGAAATAGGCTCCAAGTCACACGGTTAGTAAATATAACAACAATGTTATGAAAAGGATAGATTGCTACTCAGAATATAGAGGAGACTTGGAGTCACAGACAGACACAACAAAAGACTGCTATACATTTAGCTTTCAGCCAGAAGACCTCCTTCCAAAATAGAAAATACACACACATTTACACAAACACAACTCATTAGGGGACCTTTATTTAATACTTTTCCTTCAGTTCATGCAAGAAGTTTAGGAAAACTGTGATATTTGATATTTTCAGGAAGATGTGCAGCCCATGGAGGGAGATGAGAGGACTGATTGTATAACTGTGCTTTCACCAATATACTGCACATTGGTTGAGGTATTGCTGAAAAAATCTGCTCTTCCACCTGATATAGATGAATGGAACAGTGACGACCGAGAGAAACTGAGATGGTATAGGCAAGATGTTGCCGACACACTAGTGAGTATTTTACATGCTTATCGTGGTCTGAAATGGTGGCAGTATGTTGTAAATGTATAAAGGAGATTTAATTTAGTTCTCAAAATGTGCGACCAGTCAGGATATCCTTCATATTTTTCTTGTTGTTTAATCAATTTCTGGTAGTTTTGGATTCTATAAAGCTCTAAAGTTTTTGTTGTCGTAGCTACCATTACCTGTTAGTGATTTATGGCAGTAATATATTTATTGTATATAAGCTAGTTATTGGGTTTTCTTTGAGTATTTCACTATAAAAAGAAATTGTTATTAAGAGATTGCAGTTTTCCTCAATCAATCATAAACAAGTTTAATAACTGTTTTTCTGAGTCAATACTTTTATTTCCTTAATAAAGTAGGAACTCGTTCAGAAAGTGCACAGCAGAGTTATAAATGTTTGGTGATAAAGAGCACGTTTCATATTATCCTTCTGTTTTATTACACAAAGGCTAGCATTTTTATGATATGATATTGTACTATTGTGCTAAGTGTATGTCTTCCATTGTTTTGAAAAAAAAAGGGTGTGTTATATATTTATATGTGCTTAATTATCCAAGGCTGTTACCAAATACAGAGATGTCAAAAGAAAAAATACCTAACACAGTTGAGAATTTATCATGCTTCTAGTGTCCAGTGAGTGGCACACTCTACACCAAGTTTACCTGTCATCACAACTAGATGCAACACATACAGTCCAATGTCTGCTCTTTGAACAAGATGTGCCTTTGTAAAAATTTTTACTGCTGCCATTGGGGACATTATTCCATATTTTCTACCGTGTGATGTGAGCACATTAGCTCACCATGTATGTTTCATTTTTAATGTCATGTAATTTACGTTACTTTCCTTCTGAAAAAGTGGTGGTATTGAAACTTGGTCAAGGTTGTTACAGTAGCAACCAGTTGACTGTATACTTTATGTATTGGAAAAAAGTTACTTTGAAATTTGTTTTGTCACTACTACTACTACTACTACTACTACTACTGCTGCTGCTGTTGCTATCAATATTATCTTCTTCTTCTCCACTTTTCCTAATCATTTTTCTGGTGAGCGAAGAACATTTACAAGGTGTATGAACTATGGGAAGGTGGTGCATGTTGTTTTTGGGTAAGATGTGTTGAACCTCACTATTTTGCATTTTTCCATGGTTACTCTGAGATCAATTTATAAACTCTCACAGTATTTTCATCCATTGACAAAATCAACCTTGTGTCAAGCCAGTTTATGACTGTCAACTCACCATTCTTGACATGGGATAGGCCAGTCATAAACTTGTAGCAGTGATTCTGTTAGATGTGAGCAGTACCACTATTTCCTGAAGGCAAAAGAAAATTTATCAACAGCACATTTTTTGTGCTTTGCAGCACACTCAAAAATTGACACATGTTGATAGTTGATTAACAAATTTGCTTAATGTCAGAAAATGCCTTTACTTGAAACCATTTTTAGGTTTTTGCATAAAGATTCCACCAATAAATGAAGCATTTGGTGAAGCATAAATGTGTTACAATAAGCCCACTTATTTATGGAAGCATTTAAATTTTCTTCATGGTAGTCCCCTCCACTCCTCCCCCTTTCTGATATAAACATAGTGAGCAAGAATTTATGTATTGTGCTGAAGAAAGGTAACATCTTCACGACTAGTGGAAGTTTAACCTCACATTTTTTGTTTCTTTGAAATGGTAAAAAAGTCTCTTTATCTTCTCCTAGGTAGTAACAGATTACGAGCATACATTTTCAGTTCAAGTTTCGTGAGTTCATGTGTTGCAAGCATGGGGCCCCAAAATATTGTACCACCACCTTCCTTTCATGTGCTGCAATTTTCTGACTATCCTACCCCCCCCCCCCCTCCCCCCCTCTCTGTGTCCGCCTTTTATGTCGACCCAGCTGCCTTTGATGTTGACCTGGCTATTCTCTAGGTTCTACTTTCCTTTCTCGGAATATTCTTTCATTCACCACCAAAATGTGGCTCTAATAATTTCTGGTCTCCTCCTGGGTTTGACCATTGTCCAAATTTTCCCATAACGTTGACTGGCTGGGGAAGAACACCTTAAATACTGTATACTGCATGCAACATTAAAGATCATCGGCGAACAGTACCCGGTTAGGCTCTTATTTGGGCTTCAAAACCAATGTGGTAGCCAATCCGACATCTTGGGGTAGTTAGCTACCCCTTCAGTTGAGCCAACCGACAATGGGATCACACTGCTGATGCCAGTGCTGTTAGCTTCCAACTCATGCCAAGGAGTAGATGACCGTTTTCCTGGGGCATCAGGACTCACAGCAATGGCCATTGTGCTAGATGGCCTTTTCTGCAGTTGGGTGGTGCCCATGGGGAGAGACCTTGTTTAGAGTAGGTGCCATCTGGGCGGACGTTTCGCACATGAAACAAATTGCATAAAAACAGTGACTGTTCTGATCTGGCCATCTCATCAGACAACTATAGAAATTTCAGTGTGGATAGTTATAATGCTGCTGCTTTCACTACCCTGGCTACTCCATGGGAAGGGCGACAAGTCAGACATCTAGGAGGAAAGCAATTTATCGAGTACTTAGTATGTGCTCGAACTGAAGGTGATACTTTTATTGTTACAAAGCCATTATTTTTTGTGAAACATATTGTAGATAACTTTGGAGAAGTTGTGTAATTGGGGAAAAATGCACAGTGGATCATTATCGATTAAAGCCGCCTCTGCTGAACAATCTACAGCTTTCAGTCATGTGTACATCTGGGTGACATACCAATGACCATTTCCCCACATAAGACTTTGAATATGGTGGAAGGAATCATCTTCCACTGAGATCTTATCCTCCAAACAGACAAGGAGCTATTGGCTAATCTTGAGTGGCGAGGTGTACATTTTGTGTGATGTGTCCTAAAAAAGTCCAAGGATAACTAAATAGATACAGGTGCCTTAATCTTAGCCTTTGAAGGGAATTTCCTCCTGGCAAAAGTTAAATTCATGGTGTACAGGTTTGATGTGAAACATTCCGTTCTATATCCTGTGAAGTGCTTCTGTTGATGGTGCTTCGATTGTATGTCAACCCGCTGCATGGCAGACCTAAAATGTAGTAACTGCATACGATCACTCCACGAAGGTGGACCTTGTGAACAACCAGCTTCATGTGTCAGTTCCATGGAACACCATCTTCCATGTACATCAATTTGCCCAGTCTTCAAGGGGGTGTAGGGGGGAAACATATAAAGCTATTGACCATCTCTTGTATGCTGAGTGATGTAAAAAATATTAACGCCTACATCCTGTTGAAATGACGTACAGTTATGCAAAAGTCACAGCCATCACTCCCATTACCACAATTTTTTCAAAGTCAGTTTACCCACCACAGCTCAATCGTGGGGAATCACTTCCCACACCTGACCTGAGGAGCAGCTTCTTCCTCTGATGTCTACTGGTGACAGGGCTCCCTCTTGGGATCAGTCTCCCCAAAAACCCATAGATCAGAGGCCAGATGCCAGCCCATGGCTGCTTGTTCTTCACCCACCATGCCACATCTGGACTTGGAACTGTACTTGAGCACCCAGAGCTTGGAAGTTGCTGCACAGTCCCATTGTTTGGGCTTCCTTTTTGATGAACAGCGGACTTGGCTGCCCCGTATTCACGGCTGCAGACTAGCTGCATAGTAGGGTTGGCAGGTTTATGACTGGGCAGCACATTTGGCTTTGAAATTGTTCGACCGAGTCCATTATGGTCAAGTTCATGTGGCCACTCATGCCTTTTGGTCTAGTCATTGATGAAGCAGGGATCTTACCTCTTTATCTCCGACAGTACCAACTCTTGGTCTTCTATGTAGCTACCGTTTGTCGCTTCCCTGATCTTTTTACATATGAGGGGTGTCAATCTCCTGATACCCACCCTTGGGGGAGAGTACTAGTTGGAATGTGCCTCACAGCCCTCTGCCAGGATCTTCGTCTCTCCTCCCTGGAATGAGCCCTCCATGTTTCCTCGTGCACCGTCCTTGGTTGGTGCCAAAGCCATAAATTAGGACCAGTCTCCTTATCTATTTCAAGGTCCTAAAGTCTTAGTTGTCCCATGACATTCTGGTGTCTGTTACTTTCAGTTGTGGGTGCAACCATCTTTTACACTGATGGCTTTAAAATTTTGGATTAGATGGTGTACGCTTGTACATCACCTGCCAATCAGGAACACCATTCATTGCCAGGGACATGTAACGGTTTTATGGCAGAGCTGATTGTCATTAACAGAGCCCTCCATTTTATTAAATGGCCTCCCCTGACCGCATTTTGATACATAGTGACCCAACACAGTCTTTAGACCATTTACCAATGTTACTCTTGTCTCCCTGTGGTCTCTGCTATTCATTACCTCCTTGCTGTACTTATTCATACTGACTACTCGGATGCCTTTGTCTGCGTCCCAAGCCCTGTGGGTATCCCAGGGAATGAACTGGCTGACCTTTTGGCTAGAGAAGTTATTACTCACCCTCATTTGCTTTGCCAATCCCAGGTGCAGATTTTCGGGTGCAAATAAGACCTCTGTTCACTCAGAGATGGAATGACAGCTGGAGCTTTTCCCACTGCATGCTGGGTCTGGGGGACCCTTGACCCTGCCTCCTCGACCAGCTCACTCTTTCATCCCTCTCTTACTCTGCCTGAATTGCTTTTAGATACGGTTTGTCTCCTTTACTGCTCACTGTATTTTCTGTTTCAGAGTTAGCACTCTGTTGAATAGTGGGTGCTGTTAAACACTTGACTACACTGGAGCAGGGATGGGACAGCTGTGGGTGGAGCAACTTCGGCGGCATGCAGAGCGTCGGTGATGTCCACCTGCTGCTTTACCTGTTTCTCTCCTCTTATTTTCATTATTGATGGTCCAACAGATTTTTGTTACATTTTTTTACCTCACTTTTGCTTTTTTGAATCTACCATTTAGAAGGCATTCTTGGCTCTGTAGTTGCCTTCGGCCTTCATTGAGCTAGTGGAGGGCCAGATGCAGTGTGGTACTTTTCTTGGCATTGGATGAGCCTTAGGAAACACCATGTTTGCTCTGACCTATGCATTGGCTTAATCCATACTCTTCTCAGTAGAGTCTTTCACAATTCTAACATCAGTATTGCCTTCAATGCCTTGGTCCTACCATTCTTACATACACTCATCATCAGAACATATGTTTTGCATACATCACTTAATTCCAAATGAATGCCCCTAGATTTCAGTTCAAGAAAATTGTTTAGCTTATCCACTTTTCTCTAATATGTCAAATCATAGGACTTCGAAACCACTACAACCATGATATTTGGAGCATTTATGTATTATTACTCTGATATTCGCATAGCAAAAGTCATAAAAAAACCAGATATTAAGTATTTCACATTGAAATTTTGTGTGCCTGTCTTAGAAACTCTGTACTTACCCTCTATGCAGACTCAGAGTGATGTTTTAGTGTGATCAGTTTTGAAAGAAATTGGTAAGTGTGGGGGTAGATTACAATTTATTAATTTGCTAAGCAGTTTCATTTAATTTTCCTCTGTTGTAGCACAGTGAGCTACATTTCGTTGGCTGCTCCTTTTCTCAGTTGCTGCATATGCATCTTAAAATGAGACCAGTCCTCTGCTTGAAATCGAAAGGAGTTTGTGTTAGAAAGTTTACATTAAATTTTAAGAGTGTTTCCTGTTTCTGGCATGTGAATTTATGAAGCACAAAGTAGCTACTGTGAATATGCATGGGTTTAAAAAATAGAAAAAGATTTTGTCACACTTTTCTCACTGCGTTCAGCACTAGAACCATGATCTTTCTTGTAAAATTTAGGCGGTAAATCACTACAATCATTTGAAAGACCACTAAATTTGGCGTTAGTGTGTTAAACATAGTTTACCAGATCTGTAATCCTTCTTGACAAAGTGATTCTGTTTAGAAGTGGATTTGCCACTGGAAAATGAGTTCCACACTAGTATAGTGCAATAAAGAGATAAAACATATTCCAATATTGAGAGAGCACACAAAAGGAAAAATGTCACACCAGAAAGCCATGTGCTTGTAATATGTGCTAAGTGGATATATGAATGAATGCTAAGTGGATATATGAATGAACGCTAAGTGGATGGATGGATGGATGAATGAATGAATGAATGAATGAATGAATGAATGTATGTATGTGTGCGTAAAATTGCACTACACTTACTTTACAGTGTGTCGCAACCGTGCAGTCTGTGGTAGTTAAACACTGCAAGAGCTTAATGGCAGTGTAACAAGTTAGGCACATCAATTGATGATTGGGTTGAGCACTGGCATTTACAGGAAGGAAATCCTTTCTTTCACCTTTCATATTCTATGTTGTATTTCTTTCCCTTCATCTAATGCCTTTCATGTTCCCAAATTAACAGGTATATCTTTGTTTCTCTTGTCATTTCCATATTTACATACATGTGAATTGTTGAATCTGATATTGTTATTGATTTATTACATTGGTATTTTGCAGAATTAGGAAGATGTTAGTCTTCTGTAGGAACTTCTTCTTCTGTGGCTCTACAGCTCATGACGAGTCTCGGCCTTTTCAACTATCTCCTTCCATTTATCCCAGTTCCTTGCTAGCATTTTCCAGTTCCTGTAGCTCATCTTCTGAAGGTCTTCTATGACTCCGTCCACTCAGCTAGTTTTCTGTTGACTTGTCCTCTCTGCCCACCTGGCTTTTCTCGTAAAATCTTTTTTGGTATTTCCGTATCGTTCATCCGTACCACATGTCCTGCCCACCTTAGTGTAGATGACTTCACAATTTTTCTAACAGGCTGATCTTTGTAGATGGTGTACAACTCATGGTTGTATCTCCTCCTCCTTTCACAAATTGTGCCAATGATTTTCCTGATTATAGTTCT
The DNA here is from genome assembly GCF_021461395.2 of Schistocerca americana. Lineage (NCBI taxonomy): Eukaryota > Metazoa > Arthropoda > Insecta > Orthoptera > Acrididae > Schistocerca > Schistocerca americana. The sequence goes on from NC_060130.1 coordinate 89,685,019, forward strand.
CTCGAATGCATCCAGCGATTCAGCATCCGTTGCTGTTACAGCCCAGATTTCAGAGGTGTATATAAGCACTGGACTGATATGAGTGTTATAGATAGTTAGTTTTGTGGTCCAAGTCAGGAGCCTTGAAGATAGAAGCTTTGTTAAGGCTAAACAAGCTTTATTGGCTGCAATTAGCCCCTGCTTTACTTCATAGGAGGTATTGTTTAGACTGTTTCCAACTGAACCCAGATACTCGAAATGATTGACTCTTTCAAAATTATAACTACCCATCGTTATTTCGGCTGGCATGTTCTTCCTGTCCGCTTTCACAGCAGCAAGGTATTTTGTTTACTGCTCATTGATAATTAGTCATATATTCCAGCTGGCTTGTTCAAGTGCAGTGAATGTCTCTTCCATTGCCGTCAGAGTTCTTGCTGCTATATTGATGTCATCTGCATAGGCCAGTATCTGCACAGATTTATGAAATATCATTATCCTATTCGAGATATTTGCTTCTCTCATCACCTTCTCCAAGGCGACGTTGAATAGGAGGCATGCTACCTTGCATTCCTCTCATTGTCATTCTTACTATCTTTTTATCAGTTTTTTTGGAATGCCCAATTTACCTAGAGCACGATATAGTTGCTCTCTGTCTATAATATCGTATGCTGCTTTAAAGTGAAAGGAAAAAAAGAATGATACATTCCATCCCCATATTCCTTAATTTTTTCCAGCACTTGTCTTAGGCTTAGGTATCTGGTTGACAGTTGACTTACCAGGGCTAAATCCACATTGGTATGGCCCCATTTCCCTCTGTATTATTGGAAGGAGTTGGTCGTACAGTATTTTAGAGAGTATTTTATGTATCAGATTATGCAGTGTGATCCCTCTATAGTTACTGCATTCCATCCGGTCTCTTCTCTTATCATGTATGGCATATAATTCCCTCTTTCCATGTTTGAGAAATTTCCTCCTCTTCCCATTTTTTAGATTAACCAATTCTAGAATGTTCCTTTCCAATTCAGAGTCCCCTTGCTTCAGAAGTTCTGCTGGAGTGCTGCCTGTCCCTACCACCTTGTTGTTCTTTAATTTCCTCTCTTCTAAGTTAGATAGTCCACACTGTTATCTGGGTCCTCTTCCTCCTGTATTTCTGTTGGATTCCTTGTTACAACTGGTCTTGGATTAAGGAGTTTATCAAGAGTAGCAATGCCACCTTTTGCATATCTCCTTCTCTTTGCTTATAATTTCTTCTCATCTTTTATTAAACTTGTTCTCCCCCTGAAAGGTTTCCATGCCTTATGCACCTCTATACAATTTCCTTGCTTTGCTCCATTTTTTCAATATTTGCCTTCATCCACTCCCTCTCTGTCCTTTGATGGGTCCTTTCTTCAATTCTCTGTTTTTCTTTATATTCTTCCATTATCCTCCTGGTGCAATGTGGTTGTAATGCCCTTCTGTTTGCTTCATTTTTTCATTAGTTACTGTTTCAAATTTGGTATCGAACCACGAGGTTCTTACTTGTGTTACGCTGTTCCTAAGTATCTTGCTTGCTGTTATCTGCACTGTCTTTTTTTTATCCTTTCCCACTGACCTTCAATGTTGTAACATTCTGTAGCGTTTTCAAGGGCCTGAATTATTCCCTCCTGGTATCATTCCCTTGCTTCCTCTGATTCTAAAGCTGTGATATTATATTTCTGTGTCCAGGGGCAGCTTCCTTTCACTGCGTTACATATTCTTGCCCTCATCCGTGCCCAAACTAGGAAGTGATCCGTGTCTATATTTGGACCTCTTTAAACTCCTTACATGCACTAAGTCTGACTTGTGCCTTGCATCAATAGTACATGGTTGACCTGATTTATTGTATTCCCATCTGGTGCTGTCCATGTTCCTTTATGTATTTCCGTGTGTGGGAACAATGTGAAGCCTACCACCATGTTTCTAGATGTTGCTTTGTCTCATTGTCATTATTTGCAGCTTATTTACTATAGATACTGACTGTTGGTCTACAGATTTGTTCTCTGCCCACCTGGGCATTTAGGTCTCTGGCTAGTATTTTTATATCATGCTCTGGGCAATCGTCATATGCTCTTTCCAGAGATTTGTTGAAAGCTTCTTTCTCCTCATCCTCCGATTCTTCAGTTGGTGCGCAGGCATTAATTACGAAGTAATTGAAGAATTTCCCTTTTATCTTAAGTGTAGATAATCTTGGATTTACGGGGTTGAATCCTATTAGTAAGTACTTTAGTTAGTGACACACCTCAAATCCTGCCCCGAACTTAAGGTTTCTTTCGCTACAGCTATAAAATATGTGTGCTTCTTTCCTTTCTAGGATTCCACTCCCTGTCCTTCTTGTAATACTATGATGCTTTGCTTCAGGTTCATTATATGATCTAGCATCACTTTCAGGGCTCGAAGGCAGTATAGTGATCTCACGTTCCAAATACCAATGAATAAATCCCATTTACTCATTGTATTCTTTTTCTTACTTTTTTTGTCTCCATTGTTTGGTTGCCCATTGTCCATAATCTTGTCCATGTCATGTCCATTGTCCTTTATCTATCTGACATTTCTTTGTTGACGTTTTGTAACAGGTACTTTTTACAGAGTGAGCTGTCAACCCTACGTCCAAACTCTACTGGAGGGTAGGTGACTTTTATTTAGTGTTTTCTTCCCTTAGCCTCTGGAGGCCCAATTCCCAGCTGCAAGGTAGCAGTTTGCTAGTTTTGGTCTGCGCCGGGTGTTTTATTTCCCCAGTGTCCACCATATCTGGTGAACGTTTCCCTATCCACCACCTGAGGAGGCACATGATGGGAAACCACATGGGTTCTGTAGGAACTAGAACAGTATAATTTGGATCTAGCTTCATCAGTTAAGTTGTTGGAAGTGTTTTTTACTGCAGTTACCTGCCGTAGAACATGTATTTCATATCTTTTCGTGAGTTTGATGTCATGTAAATAACAGAAATCTGTTCACTGAACATAGGTTTTAGATAAGTCTTTTTTCTCTTCATTATTATTATTATTAACAAAAAATTAGTCTGCCTCTGTAGCTGAATAGTAATTGCTACTGACTTGTCAAGCGAAGGACCCAGGTTCAGTTCGTGGTACTGTCCGGACTGTTTCATTAGTAGGAGGACTGGTAAAGGGTGTACTTTGTCTCATGACATGAACTCAGGAGCTGCTTGAGTGACAGATGAATCATTCATTGCATGAGTTAGATATTCGGAATTGGTGATGAAGGGCAGCCAGATTAGTATATACAATATACAACCATCAAATGGCATCACTGTCAGAGATCAAAATCTTCACTCCCTGTAGAAAGGTCATGTCTCATTGACCCATGCTGTTTTTGCAATGGCTATATGGAACTGTGCTTAATTGAAAGTGAAATACATTGGTGGCCTTGTGTTACTTTCATTTGTATTTTCTTGTTAATTTTGACAAAGAGTAAGAATCTGGTGTTTGTCTGCAGAAGGTTCAAAAATTTTTACACTAAAATTAAGAAAGTTTCTGAACACAGTGATGGAAAATAATGTCTGTGGCCTGAAGAAAGGAAGTGGGTTTTAAGGGAGAGGGTAAGGAGTCATTCCAATCCCGGGAGCGGAAAGACTTACCTTAGGGGGAAAAAAAGGACAGGTATACACTCGCACACACACACATATCCATCCACACATATACAGACACAAGCAGACATATTTAAAGACAAAGAGGTTGGGCAGAGATGTCAGTCGAGGCGGAAGTGCAGAGGCAAAGATGATGTTGAATGACAGGTGAGGTGTGAGTGGCGGCAACTTGAAATTAGCGGAGATTGAGGCCTGGTGGGTAACAGGAAGAGAGGATATATTGAAGAGCAAGTTCCCATCTCCGGAGTTCGGATAGGTTGGTGTTGGTGGGAAGTATCCAGATAACCCGGACGGTGTAACACTGTGCCAAGATGTGCTGGCCGTGCACCAAGGCATGTTTAGCCACAGGGTGATCCTCATTACCAACAAACACTGTCTGCCTGTGTCCATTCACGCGAATGGACAGTTTGTTGCTGGTCATTCCCACATAGAATGCATCACAGTGTAGGCAGGTCAGTTGGTAAATCACGTGGGTGCTTTCACACGTGGCTCTGCCTTTGATCGTGTACACCTTCCGGGTGTAGCCGCTTCCCACAGGTTTTAACGTCATTATTTCTTCGCCAGACAATTGTTAGCCTCATTTTCATAATCTGCCACCACAAAACCACTCTTTTTAATACATTTACACGCCGTTTTTTCGAAATTTTCCCGAATCTCTCCATCCTTTAACGTGTTTTGGCGGCAACACAACCACCTAACCTTTGTGCACATCATTGTCTACCAACCCAAGTTCACCATAGGATCAACATAGCCCAGCTTTATCCAACACTTTTTCGCCTTTTTTCACAACAGATCTCCAGTTACTTTCGCCAGTTATTTTCATTTTAACCTCATGTTACACTTTCCACCTTCTAATATCATGTCACCCTCACAACATCCCCACAACGACCCCATTAAGTTTTATTTACATTCCCTCCGCAAACATGCCTTCACCCTAGCCAGATTACGCTCGCATATTTTATTTTCTCAGGCTTGTCTGACATTTGGCATTACCTCCAAAGGCCTTACACTTAAAGTTCCCATCTCTGGCTGCAACCCTTCTTTCCATCAGTCCCTATACCAGTTCCAAACTGAACAATCCATTGCCCTCACCCACCTAATCCTTCACCTACACATCAACTCAGCCAATGAACACACCCGTCAACTCCCTATCCTTAATAAAAGTCCTCAATCTTTCCTCTCCCACATCCACACCGGCTGTTCAGAGCATCCTCCTACAGGCCAACCGCAAATTAGAACAGCATGCCACCCTTCACCTCAAAAAACTATCCAATCTCCTGGTTTCCCACCTCCGGAAAGGCAACTCACTCACCCTTCACAACCTTTCCAGCAAACCACAACCTCCTCTCCCACTTCCAGCTCCACTCCCTCCAAAACCTCAAAATTCCAATCAACACAATCTGGAACCACAACACCCTAATTCAGTAGTTAACCTTTCCTCCAAACCTCTCTCCCAATCCGAAACCTCTGTCCTATCCAAAGGCCTCATCATCAGCCCCACTCCCAGATTCAACCAAACAGCCCTCGTCAAAGATTTACTGTCCTACACTCGTACTCTCTGCTGGAAGTATCACTTTGCCACAAAGAAAAATGATCCTAATCCTACTCCTAATGATCCAACTCCCCAAGACACTATCCAAATTGAACCCTGCCTGGAACAGTTCCGTCCTCCGTCACAGCGGGACCCACCTCCTCTTCCTCAAAATCACCCTCTCCAAACCTTCCAGGAATTTCTGACTTCCAGCCTTGCCTCTCAATCCTTCTTAAAAAACCTTAATCCTACTCCCAACATCACCACTGCTGAAGCCCAGGCTATCCGTGATCTGAGGGCTGACCGGTCCATCGTCATTCTTCCGGCGGACAAGGGTTCCACGACCGTGGTACTTGATCGTCGGGAGTATGTGGCTGAGGGACTGCGTCAGCTTTCAGACAACACCACATACAAAGTTTGCCAAGGTAATCCTATTCCTGATGTCCAGGCGGAGCTTCAAGGAATCCTCAGAACCTTAGGCCCCCTACAAAACCTTTCACCTGACTCCATCAACCTCCTGACCCCACCGACACCCCGCACCCCTACCTTCTACCTTCTTCCTAAAATTCACAAACCCAATCATCCCGGCCGCCCCATTGTAGCTGGTTACCAAGCCCCCACAGAACGTATCTCTGCCTACGTAGATCAACACCTTCAACCCATTACATGCAGTCTCCCATCCTACATCAAAGACACCAACCACTTTCTCGAACGCCTGGAATCCTTACCCAATCCGTTACCCCCGGAAACCATCCTTGTAACCATTGATGCCACTTCCTTATACACAAATATCCTGCACGTCCAGGGCCTAGCTGCGATGGAGCACTTCCTTTCACGCCGATCACCTGCCACCCTACCTAAAACCTCTTTCCTCATTACCTTAGCCAGCTTCATCCTGACCCACAACTTCTTCACTTTTGAAGGCCAGACATACCAACAATTAAAGGGAACAGCCATGGGTACCAGGATGGCCCCCTCGTATGCCAACCTATTCATGGGTCGCTTAGAGGAAGCCTTCTTGGTTACCCAAGCCTGCCAACCCAAAGTTTGGTACAGATTTATTGATGACATCTTCATGATCTGGACTCACAGTGAAGAAGAACTTCAGATTTTCCTCTCCAACCTCAACTCCTTTGGTTCCATCAGATTCACCTGGTCCTACTCCAAATCCCATGCCACTTTCCTTGATGTTGACCTCCATCTGTCCAATGGCCAGCTTCACACGTCCGTCCACATCAAACCCACCAACAAGCAACAGTACCTCCATTATGACATCTGCCACCCATTCCACATCAAACGGTCCCTTCCCTACAGCCTAGGTCTTCGTGGCAAACGAATCTGCTCCACTCCGGAATCCCTGAACCATTACACCAACAACCTGACAACAGCTTTCGCATCCCGCAACTACCCTTCCGACCTGGTACAGAAGCAAATAACCAGAGCCACTTCCTCATCCCCTCAAACTCAGAATCCCCCACACAAGAACCACAAAAGTGCCCCACTTGTGTCAGGATACTTTCTGGGACTGGACCAGACTCTGAATGTGGCTCTCCAGCAGGGATACGACTTCCTCAAACCCTGCCCTGAAATGAGGTCCATCCTTCATGAAATCCTCCCCACTCCACCAAGAGTGTCTTTCCGCCGTCCACCTAACCTTTGTAACCTGTTAGTTCATCCCTATGAAATCCCCAAACCACCTTCCCTACCCTGTGGCTCCTATCCTTGTAACCACCCCCGGTGTAAAACCTGTCCCATGCACCTTCCTACCACCACCTACTCCAGTCCTGTAACCCGGAAGGTGTACACGATCAAAGGCAGAGCCACGTGTGAAAGCACCCACATGATTTACCAACTGACCTGCCTACACTGTGATGCATTCTATGTGGGAATGACCAGCAACAAGCTGTCCATTCGCATGAATGGACACAGGCAGACAGTGTTTGTTGGTAATGAGGATCACCCTGTGGCTAAACATGCCTTGGTGCACGGCCAGCACATCTTGGCACAGTGTTACACCGTCCGGGTTATCTGGATACTTCCCACAAACACCAACCTATCCGAACTTCGGAGATGGGAACTTGCTCTTCAATATATCCTCTCTTCCCGTTACCCACCAGGCCTCAATCTCCGCTAATTTCAAGTTGCCGCCACTCACACCTCACCTGTCATTCAACATCATCTTTGCCTCTGCACTTCCGCCTCGACTGACATCTCTGCCCAACCTCTTTGTCTTTAAATATGTTTGCTTGTGTCTGTATATGTGTGGATGGATATGTGTGTGTGTGTGTGTGTGTGTGTGTGTGTGTGTGTGTGTGTGTGTGTGTGCGCGAGTGTATACCCATCCTTTTTTCCCCCTAAGGTAAGTCTTTCCGCTCCCGGGATTGGAATGACTCCTTACCCTCTCCCGTAAAACCCACTTCCTTTCGTCTTTCCCTCTCCTTCCCTCTTTCCTGATGAGGCAACAGTTTGTTGTGAAAGCTTGAATTTTGTGTGTACGTATGTGTCTGTTTGTGTTTCTATCGACCTGCCAGCGCATTCGTATGGTAAGTCACATCACAAATGATTGAAGCGATTTCATAAATTCACTGTAGCTCCATTCATTGACATATGGTCACGACACACTACAGATACGTAGAAAAACTCAAAAAGTTTCGTTCGGCTGAAGCCACACTTCAGGTTTCTGCCGCCAGAGCGCTCGAGAGCGCAGTGAGACAAAATGGCGACAGGAGCCGAGAAAGCGTATGTCGTGCTTGAAATGCACTCGCATCAGTCAGTCATAACAGTGCAGCGACACTTCAGGACGAAGTTCAACAAAGATCCACCAACTGCTAACTCCATTCGACGATGGTATGCACAGTTTAAAGCTTCTGGATGCCTCTGTAAGGGGAAATCAACGGGTCGGCCTGCAGTGAGCGAAGAAACGGTTGAACGCGTGGGCGCGTGGGGGCAAGTTTCACGCGTAGCCCACGGAAGTCGACAAATAAAGCAAGCCGGGAGCTAAACGTACCACAGCCGACGGTTTGGAAAATCTTATGGAAAAGGCTAAAGCAGAAGCCTTACCGTTTACAATTGCTACAAGCCCTGACACCCGATGACAAAGTCAAACGCTTTGAATTTTCGGCGTGGTTGCAACCTTGTTTTCAGTGATGAAGCAACATTTTTTCTTAATGGTGAAGTGAACAGACACAATGTGCGAATCTGAGTGGTTGAGAATTCTCACGTATTCATGCAGCAAATTCGCAATTCACCAAAAGTTAACGTGTTTTGTGCAGTCTCACAGTTTAATGTTTACGGCCCCTTTTTCTTCTGCGAAAAATACGTTACAGGACACGTGTATCTGGACATGCTGGAAAATTGGCTCATGCCACAACTGGAGACCGACAGCGCCGACTTCATCTTTCAACAGGATGATGCTCCACCGCACTTCCATCATGATGTTCGGCATTTATTAAACATGAGATTGGAAAACCGATGGATCGGTCGTGGTGGAGATCATGACCAGCAATTCATGTCATGGCCTCCACACTCTCCCGACTTAACCCCATGTGATTTCTTTCTGTGGGGTCATGTGAAAGATTCAGTGTTTAAACCTCCTCTACCAAGAAACGTGCCAGAACTGCGAGCTCGCATCAACGATGCTTTCGAACTCATTGATGGGGACATGCTGCGCCAAGTGTGGGAGGAACTTGATTATCGGCTTGATGTCTGCCGAATCACTAAAGGGGCACATATCGAACATTTGTGGATGCCCAAAAAAACTTTTTGAGTTTTTGTATGTGTGTGCAAAGCATTGTGAAAATATCTCAAATAATAAAGTTATTGGAGAGCTGTGAAATCGCTTCAATCATTTGTATTGGACATCTCTGCCCAAACTCTTTGCCTTTACAAATGTCTGCTTGTGTCTGTGTATGTGCGGATGGATATGGGTGTGTGCGAGTGTATACCTGTCCTTTTTTCCTCCTAAGATAAGTCTTTCCGCTCCTGGGATTGAAATGACTCCTTACCCTCCCCCTTAAAACCCACATCCTTTCATCTTTCCCTCTCCTTCCCTCTTTCCTGATGAAGCAACTGTTGATTGCGAAAGCTTGAATTTTGCGTGTATGTTTGTGTTTGTTTGTGTGTCTATCAACCTGCCAGTACTTTCGTTTGGTAAGTCACATCATCTTTGTGTGTGTGTGTGTATATATATATATATATATATATATATATATATATATATATATATATATATATAGACACACACACACACACACACACACCAAACGGGAAAGCGCTGGTAGATAGGCACAATAAAAAAACACACAAACACACACACAAAATTTCAAACTTTCGCAACTCACAGTTGCTTCGTCAGGAAAGATGATTTACTTTTGCTGAACAGCTGTATCATCTGGAAGATTTAAAAAGATGAAACATTACTTCCCTGTACATGGGCATAGTTTTCTCCCATATGATAGAAATGGGGCTAAAAGAAGTTGGTGAACCCTCATGACAGTACTTGTATACTAGAAAAGTATGCTACAATGATCAAAAAAGTGTCAAGTAAATTCCCAGTGGAAACTGGTGCTCTATTAGCATTTAAAAATTGATGACCTGTCTATTTCAAAATGTCTTGCCTCTCTGAATCAAGCATGGGAAAATTTCCTAAGGAACATTAACTTTCTTTTTCCTCTTGGAAAAGGATGAGTGAAAACAGAACAGTTCATTGATGGTGCTGTCACAGAGAGATTTCAGCTCTTTTACAGCTTCACTAAGGATCCTGTATTTCCCAATGATTTAGCATATCTTGAAAAATGGGTGCCCATCAATGTCAGAAAATCATGATATATATTGAACGTTCAAAGAAAGTACATTCCACATGACTATATGGAATTCTACGATCAGTTGCAAGAATCGCCAGTAACAGGAGAACAAATAGTGACGATGATAATCAAGAAGGTTAACCTGTTTTATTGTGTTTCATTTCACTATTGTTATAAGAAGTGCAGCTAAGCTAAAAATATGAATAAAATGCTAACAGTCTTATTTAAGTTTGCAGTTCATCATATTTAATGATTTTGTAATGAAATCAACATATTTTTCAAGTATAACTTTCATTTATTGGAACAAATAGTTGTTCATTTCAAACAGCTTGAGTCAGCAATTTTTAAATTTACTTTTATGTTAAACTATAAATTACAAAACAAAAACACACAATGCTATACAGTCCTTGGAGACTCAATAGCCATTGACATTGAAATAACAATAAATACACTGATGGTTTGCACTGTAGGTAGATTTTTCTTCTCCCGCAAAATTTTACTTTTGTTACTCATGACCATTTTGAAATGATTGATTCAGATACTTTCTCTGCTGTTTGGAAAGTAACCAATGGCTGTGAGAGTGGTATGCTAACCATGTACTGTGGCTCTACTGTTCTGACTGTTGAGTTTAGTTACTTTTTAGCACAAAGTGAACAGAACTGAGGAAGAGAGGTAGAAAGTTAGTAAAATGGGAGCTCTTAGCAAATGAAATGAAACTGCCGGCTAAAAGTGTTAATGGAATTGCTACTTGTGTTAGAAATGGTGGATGCAGTGATATTTCATTGCAGTGATGATGAATAAGTGTCCAAATTACATTTGTATGTCCAGAAATACTGAAACTGTTTAGGAGACTGTTGTGGTCGTTGGCACAAGGAGTAGCATCCATATTACCAACAAGTGTTAGAGACCGAAGTAGAGCGTTCAGTGTAACCCCAGATATAAGATGTTCTGGTGATGGTTGCCATAGGCTTGGATGTTTGGTTTCAGCGTCTTACACATACACAGATCAACAAATACCAATTTCTTATGGAAGTGTAGGTGTTTCTGATTGTCTGCAACCCCAAAGTTACTTATTTGACTATGAGTTTGTGGCATCAAATGAAATCTGAACATGGGACAGTTATTCTGACTTGGTGAACATCTTGCCACCATCATTGAAGAATGAATTAATTGTGCCATTGATTATTTGCATGATTTTTATGGAAGTGAAGTGAAACAAGTCATCTACAGCCAATGTTAACGTGATTTGTTTGTGTGTGTGGTTACATATTGGTCACTTGAGAATTAGTTGATGGAACAGTAGCTTAAATGTAATAAAAATAACACATTTCATGTATTTGCAAACACAAATTTAGTATGTCTCTACACTAGAAGCTGCAGAGTAGCAGGTGCAGACACATACAGTGTCAAACCTATAGTTATGTAATTGACACAGGTAAAGAGAAATCTGGTGTAGGAACTTCCAAGCAGGATAAGTCTGTAGCACAAGTTCCATTACCAAAAACACAAACACACAGTATAGACCAGTCCAATTGTAAACAAGTTTATAGCAGTGAGCGGAAGTACTGCTTTATGAGAAGGCACTTGTTACACTGCCGACTCCCATTATTAATTGGAGGAAAGATTACCACTTATGTTACGGATAGCATCCATGGTAAATACAGAACGGGCTATAGGTTGCAGAGCGAGCTACTGTATTCGGAAACTAGTGCCAGTGGGTTGCCCAAGAAATAACTTACTGTTATGATATTCTTATTTTTTCATGTTTTGAATAAATAAACAAAAACTCTTGCAAAGCAAACTTCTTTGTGATTACAGTTGTGTTGTTTGGTGTCGTCCGATATCGCAAGCATAAGCTTGTGATCACTGCGCATTTTGAATTCTGTTAACATCGCAAACAGCCACAGCAGTCGAATCGTGCTTGGGTGCCTGAGCTTCACGGCCTCAGTCGTAAGTGTCAGTTTGTCTCAAGAGTGATATGTGGACGTGATGGTGAGGGTAGCAATCATTCATTTGACCACAGATACGAAGGTGCATCAACCTGCACTTCAGCTGGAGGGCCTTACATTGGAATAGATTTCCAATATTGCACAGTCATTGGAGATCTCCCACACTGCTTTCCGTCAGTGAGAGACTTGGAGTGATGTCCCCATTGTTGAGAGCATGCAGCCCCAGCATGTGGAGAGTAGCATGTTGGGGGAAGAGGAACTCGCCACATTATACACAAGCCCACCTGGCCGATGTGGCCAAACGTGTCGGTAGCAGGAACAGTGAACGCCACTTCCTTCGTGCCCCTCTTCTTTTGTACAGCACGGGCAGGTGGCTTGTCCGAAGCAGTGGGGCTCCTGCTATAAATTTAAAACAAAAATGATCACACAGCAATGGTATGTTGATCTCTAACTTCCCCTTCCCACTCCCCCTCCTCCTCCCCCCCCCCCCCCTCCCCCTCCACCCTACCTCCCTCATGAGTCATTAAAGAAATCAATGGATATCGACATTCACACTGTTTTGTTGTTGCGTTTACCGTTGTCTGCAGGCCAGAACAAATTTTTCATTGAAGTGCAGGTGAAAGCAGTCGTTACACTTACAATTCGACATGGGAGTCTCACTTGGTAAGCTATAACAAATGGCAGATTCCTATTCTTGGCTAATTCATGCTCTAAACAATGTACAACTTCCATTCCGTGTTGTACTTGGTGGCTAATGACATGAGTACGGAAAATTTGTTTGGGTTAGATGCCTTTGCTACTCTTGGTTTTTGTGTTACGGATGTGGTGCATCTGGTGTTGGACCAAGTGCCGTATCATGAATTGGATTCTTTATGTTCTCAGTTACCGCATCTGTTTGCCCCAGGGTGAGGTTGTGCATACAATTTCACAGCACACATCACCCTCAAACCCTCCACCTGCCCTCAGTTGTTTCGGGCGCGGCCAGTGCCGGTAGCTTTATGTGAGCAGGTGAAGATGGAGCTGGATCGCTTAATGTCATTGGGAGTGATTAGACCGATCTCCTCAAGTGAATGGGCCATGCCCATAGTGATTGTAAAGAAGCTGTCGTGTCAACTTCGTCTCTGTGGTGACTTCGTGGTCACCATTAATGCACAGGGAGTCGCAGACATGTACCCTCTACCTCACCTGGAGGAGGTATTCAGGTATTCACCTTCAGATTCTGTTGGCAAAAAAAAAAAAAAAAAAAAAAAAAGTTGCTTGTGGTTAATGTGCTTTTCAGCCACTACCAGTGTCAAAAACTAAGTTTTGGGTCAGTAGTGTGCCTGCCATCTTCCAACGTTTTTTAGAACACATTATGTCGGTGGTCCCTCAGTGCGTCAACTATCTTGACGATATCATCATGACGGTTGCTACCCACAGGGGATCACCTATGTAAGATCTTTGTTTAGTGTTCTACAGCCCATGGGCCTCAAATGTAATCTCACCAAGTCTCACTTTTTCCAGCCTTCCATTGTTTATTTGGACCATGAAATTTCCTGGCAGGGTGTGTACCCCGTGGGAGAACACGCTGTCGCTGTTATGGCTTTTCTCCATCTGTCTAATCTACAAGAACTTTAGGCATTCCTTGACAAAGTGGCATAATATCAGAAGTTCATTCCCAGAGCGACCACTATCGCCCACCCCTTGCATCTGTTCCTTCGGAAACATACTCCTTTTGTTTGGTCTGCAGGCAGTGTGTGTGCTTTTGGACAGTTTCCTTGTGTTTGGCCTGCAGGCTGTGTGTGTACTTTTGGGCAGCTTCCTTTTGTTTGGTCTGCAGGCTGCGTGTGTGCTTTTGGGCAGCTTAAGGATAGTCTCCAGTCAGCATCATGTCTTGCGAAAATTCAATCGGGCAAGGATCTGGCCATGGCTACAGATGCGTCGCAGTACGGGATGGGGGTGTACCTGCCCGAGCACCATTCAGATGGCTCTGCACAATCTAATGCCTGCCATAAATGCTCAACTTGGCTTAGCAATGTTATTCTCAGGTGGAAAAAGAAGCTCTTGATATTGTCTGTGCCTTAAAAAAATTTCATGTGTTCTTGTGTGATGAAAAGTTTTATTTAATTGCCAACCACGAACCCTTGGTTTCCCTTTTTAGCCTCTTGGCATTCTTACTGGACAAAGGCAGTCACCATTTTCTGTGGTGGGCTGTGTGCTTGTCTTGGTGCACTCATAGGATCCATTTGTATTCCATTTCACAACATGAAAATGCAGATGCTCTGTTCTGGCTTTCCATGGGCCCTGATCCCACATTCGACCAGGAAGAATGGCTTTGTTTTCAATTTGATGTGGAGACGAGACATACAATGGATGGCTTCACTATCACCAGATCCCATATTGCCTCTGCTGTGGTGGCAGATAAAGTGCTTCAGCAGGTCATATGCGTGATACAACAGGGTTGACCTGACCATCTGCCAGACCGGGTAGTGGACATTCTTCGGAATATTTGTGCATTGCACCATGACTTCTCCCTCACGGATGGCATTATTCTCCTTTTGATGGATGGGTTTACACCACTCATCGTGGTTCAAGCAGCTCTGTGGCCCTCTGCTTATTACACCAGTGTCACTGCAGGATGTCTCACACGAAACTGGTGGCGCACCACCATGTGTTTTGAGCGGGCATTGATCAGGAGATGGAACACCTTGTGACACCTTTCCACAAGTTCCAGATCAGCAGGTGGTGCCTCACAGTATTTTATCACCATGGCTGGCATCCACACAACCTTGGGAACGAGTCCACATTGATTTTGCTGGTCCAAACACTTTTTGGTTGTTGATAGGTGATGCTTTTTCTCATTCTACTTATGTCATTTGTTGTACATCTGCACCAGCAGATGCAACTGTCAAGTTCGTGTTGAAGATATTCTTCATAGAAGGCTTGCCTTACACCCCAGTTTCAGACAATGGTACTCACTTTGTGGAACAATTTTTCAAGGGCCTTTGTATACACAGTGGCATTCACCACATTACAGTTCCATAGTTGAACAGCAAGGCAGAACACAGTGACCAAACATTTATGACATAGATGCGCAAGTATGTAGAAGATTTTTAGGCCGAGAAGGATTTCACATTTTTTATAAGCTCATACAGAATGATGCCAATTGGGGCCAAAAATACTGTCAAGCTCCTGCGAGGTCATCAGCTGCAGATGCTACTT
The DNA here is from genome assembly GCF_021461395.2 of Schistocerca americana. Lineage (NCBI taxonomy): Eukaryota > Metazoa > Arthropoda > Insecta > Orthoptera > Acrididae > Schistocerca > Schistocerca americana. Next base: position 89,700,103 of record NC_060130.1, read on the forward strand.
AACCTCTTGCTACTGAGCAGGTGTCTCCCAGCAGTTCTGGTTTCATTGACATTTGTGCCCAACACGCTGGTCTGGGCCAATGCATTGCTGGGTCTTCATGATTTGCACTGGAAATCGACTCGTGGCATGCCACCAGAATCAGTTGTGTCCCAGGATGGATGGAGGGCTGGATACTAGGGCTGTGGGCGAGTCAACTCTTTCTTAGTCAGCCCTGGCTGCTCCAAGAGTCAGGCAGACCTGGCTGTGCTCTCCTAATTTGGCGATCAAGGCTCTGTGAGCACAGATGTTGAGTTTACTTCTTGTGACCAGTGCTGGCACCACCCACTGCATTGATTGGGAATCTGGGTCTCCATTGCTGGAGCCTCTCCTCTCCAGACTGTCGTTGTCATTGCACCAACATCCAGATAGCTCCTGCCTCCCTCTTGCTGACCGTGTGCACTAGTTATCTCGGGGTCCGTGGATGGTGTACTTGCCATCATTCCAATCACTTTTATCTCTATGCAACAGTCTGGGAAGATCGGGAACTTTTTGTCCCTTTGGTTACTGGCCTGGACACAATTGACATCACTACAATCATAGCGTTGTGAACAGTGACACACGGTCCTCTCCCTTACAAGGAAGTAGGTGCATAGCAACTCGTTGGTTACTACACCTACTATCTATAGTGGACATAAGTCAGGTCACTATTGCAAACACAGTGTGCGGAAACATTCGAATGGTGTGTCTACAGTAACTCAAGGTGGCTGCCAGGGGCAGCCGAGTCACTGACCGCAATGACCTGTTACGCCAAGCACGTGCAGCATGAACCTGGTGGCAGCAGATGGAGAAGGCATCATAAGTCCGTACGTGGGCCTCCGGGCTCTCAGTTGTCAATGTATTTGATAAGTGTAACTACATCCAGTTTATTCTTCATGTCACACCATGACCCAAAAACCTGTATTTATTTTAAAGCTCTGATATTCCTGGTGTTTCTAGTTAGAGCACTAATGTCTGTGCTGCAGGGTCACATGATCACCTGGTACCGGTTCTACACCATCAGCAGTGCTGCAAATCGGCCAGTGTGCTCTTATGCTGGGTAACTAATGTTTTGTCTGGTGAGCTTATTACAAACAGTTAACAGTTCCGATATTAACATTATGAGTATCAAAACATAGGTTGCTCGTTAATACTGTAGGTTTAGAGCTTATTGACTGAAAAAAAAAGCACTTATCTGTTGTGGATTGGCATTACCAAAATATGGATAAGATGTCTGCGAATGCTGATTTCAAATTGCACTACAAAAAGCCAATCTTGGTACCAACACTCGTATTATCTATAAAGGAAGAATGGCCTGTTGTTCTCCATGAGACATTTACTCATGTGATTGGAAGCATGCCTTCCAGAATAGACACGCTCATAAAAAGTTAGTTCAGTACCATATTCCATGTCACAAGATGAGATGCATGCAGTAGCTCATCATCAGGATCAGTATAAATTGTATTTCTGAGACAATCTACAGCTATTTATTACAGTAATATTATTAATTGGCTGTCTAGCAACTGTGTTGACACAAGTTGCTGCTGGAGCTGGGTATAATGAAGCATTCTCTCACACATTTTGTCATCTACCACAGTATTAAGTTTGGTGAAAATAATCAGTTTGGTGAAGATAATCAGTTTTTGAAAATATAATGTAATTCGATAGATAAAAAGTGTACTCACCAAGTGGTGATAGGAGAGTACACAAACCAGGTGGTTGTAATTAAACTTTCCCTATTTAACACATTATAACATGGGAAATGTGAGTATCAAATTTGGTAGCATTAAAGTTAAGGACATGGGGAAGAGAAATAACGCAGAATCAATTCAGTTGAAACACTTAATGTGCTGCTACGGTACATCATACCATTACCTACTGGTACCATTACTGCTACAAAGGGACTCAATATGGTGCCCATCAGTGTCCAGAAGAGTCTGAAAGTGCAGAATGCATTCTGCACAGCAGAACGAAGCATATCCATTGGTGTGCTGCCTACCTCTTGATATGCTGCGCATCAGTGCATGTGTGACACATTCACCATACAGAGGAACTATATGTACAGTGACCGGAGGTGAAGATCCCCACACTCAGCAATTGTGTGTTTACCTTATCCGTCAGAGAAAAATGAGCTTCATCTGTCCGTAGGATGGTTCAGGGCAGCCCTCATCAACTTCAATGCTCAAAAGAAAGTGGAGAGCGAAGTCAGCACGTTGTCGTGCGTACTGTGGTGGAAGTTGCTGTACAATATGTATCTTGTATGGATACCATTTGAGAATGGTTTGAAGCACCTTCCATACAGTGGCCCATGGAATGCTCAATTGTCGTGACACAGCACGTGCACTGCCTGATGATCTGGTATTGGGTGCAGCATTGTCTGCCATAGCATCAGCGATTTCATTAACCACCTGTGGTGCAATCGGTCGTTGGCCTCTTCCCAGAGCGATGCCCAGTTCTCCAGTTGATTTAAACTTCTTCATCATGCTCTGCACAGCAGGTGGAGAAAGAAGACCCTTTCCTAATCCTTTCAGCCGGTGATATTCCTGAAGTGCAGCTGCAGCATTACTGTTGTTTTGATAACAGAGCTTCACCAATAATGCCTGCTCCTTTTGTCCAAACTCGTGTTGACACGTTAACAAGTGCACTGTGACTGGTCAGGTGTGTGGGACTATGAATCACGATGACTGATCACAGCACCTGGTGGCCATAATTGTAACTGGACAGTGGCACACTGATGCATGGAAATCATGCACCCCGTACTGTGGACATCATTGCTACCAAGTTTGGTACTCATATGGTAATTAATTTCTGTGTTATAATGTGTTAAATTTTGGAAAGTTTAATTATAACCACCAGGTATAAAGGTATTGAAATTTGCAAGCTTTCAGAGCCAGTGGTTCCTTCTTCTGGCAGCAGGGAGGAGAGACCTACTAGACAGGATGAGTGAGTCTTGTTGAGTGGAAATTGCCAGATAGGTCACAGATTAGCAGGGTAAGTGCAAGAGATTGCTGTATTTGAAACTGTAAAAGGGGGTGGTGTAGAGTAGGTTACATCCAGAAACAGGGACTGTTGGTAATAGCCTTTAGTGGGCAACTCCCTGGTTCCAAGAAACAAAGTGTGGGGCCTTATGTTTGGTAGTATAAAAGCATATTTTCAGAAGGACTAAATGTAATATGTGATGGGATTCATCATGGCAAGAGAAGAGGGTTTGAAGTGTTAGAGATGGGAGTGTTAAGAGATGGTGGCAGTGGTAAAATGCTGAATATTTCCTCAATCAGTGCCCAGCTGATTCCAGACTTGTGATGTCCTTCCTGCTGACCTTAATCAGCTTTATACTTACCAGTAACTACTTTACCTTTTAAGGGGCAGACATACAGACAAAATGGGGGCATGGCCATGGGAACCAGGATGCCTCCTTCCTTTGACAATATTTTTACGTGTCACTTGTAGGGGCTTTCCTGGGATCCATAAGCTTTTAGCACCTGGTTTGGTTTAGATACATTGATGACATCTTTGCCGTATGGACTCATCGTGAGGCTCACCTGTTATAATTCTTCTTGGAATCTCTAAATATATTCTCCCAATTAAATTTCATATGGTCCTATTCTGAATCCCATGCCACTTTCCTTGATGTTGACCTCTTCCTCCCTGAAGGTCAACTACACACTTCTATACACATTAAGCCTACTAACAAACAACAGGAGTTGCATTTTGATGGTTGGTATCCTTCCTATGTCAAACTTTCCCTCCCATAAAGCCTTAGCATTTGAGGCAAACTTATTTGTTTAGATGCAGGCTCTTACACCAATAAACCATCATTCTCACCTCAGCCTTCACTGGATGCAATTACCCCCCACCCGCCTTGTTCAAAAACAGATTATCCAGGCCATTGCATCCAATCCTGGTACTGATGAGCCCTCAAAACATAGGCGTGCATCTATAGTTACTGTTATCCATGTCTCGAATGTATTAATCACCTACTTAGACAAGGCTGTGACTTTGTAAAATCATGTCCTGAAATGATGTCCATTCTGTCCGACATTCTGCCCATCACATGTAGAATTGCTTTTCTTTGCCCTCCAATTCTCTGCAGGACCCTTGTTGGCCGCATGCTCCTTCTGCACCCATTTCTCTACTCTGTGGTTCCCTACCTCTTTGACTGTCCCCACTGTAAGAATTCCCCTATGCACCCTCCTACCACCACCTATACAAGACCTGTAACTGGCAAAACATATACTATCAAAGGGAGAGCCACCTTCGAAATGGTATCTTGTGTACCAACTGTTATGTTTGGCTTTTTACATGGGCGTCACTACCACCAAATTATCTGATAAGGATGAATGGGCATAGGCAGAGGGTGTATACTAGCAACACACAATGTGCTATTGCAGTGTGTCCTCTAAAACATGCAGTTGTATACTGGGTGCCTGTTTCACCACACTTATCATCTGGATTCTTTCCTCAGACATTAGTTTCTCAGAACTCCGCAAATGGGAATTGGTATTACAACATGTCCTTGGTTCTCACTACCCATCTGGTCTTAATTTATGGCAATTCTTTCCATTTCAGCATTTCTTCTCAGTAACTATTCCTTTCTTCATTCCCATTTAGTTTTCTATATCTTTTATTTTCTAACCTTTCTATTTTTTTCCACCTCCCACCTCTGCCACAAGCACTTATCTTTTCTCTTTTATTAACTTGTGTACGATGTTTAACCCATAATCTCTGTCTTGTGTATTACCCTTTCATCCACCTTAAAGCTTTCAGTTTTTTAAATCTCATCCTGTGTAGTCCCCAACAGTCAGTCTGTCCTTCTCGTCCCATCCAGTATGTCTCTCCTAACACGCAGTTCTGGGTGACTTTTCTGGACTGTCCCCATTTCCTTCCCCTTCAACCCTTCTGTCAGAAGAAGGAACCACTGGCTCTGAAAGCTTGCAAATTTCAAAAAATTCAGTACCTTTATATGTGTGTTCTCCAGCCACCACTTAGTGAGTGGATTTTTTTCTCCCTCCGATTGCAATATTAAGTTTGATTTCCATTCCAATTAAGATAGAAGATATGCACAATAATTCTGTGATATCCCTCTGTGGGATACCGACATAGGAACAGAGGTGGCCAGAAGTAGTGGAGCAGTTGATTGTTGCCATTAGAAATCTCCACATGGGCAAATAATTATTCCATACCAATAGTCGGTAAATGTATCTTTACTTAACTTGAGTCAGTCCTGAAGTAAAATCCAAATTCTGAGTCAAAGGTTCACAGCAAAATACATCAACACAAAACAACAGTCTATAAGCAGGGCGTCATGTCCCGTTTTCCAGCCCACGATCAACTGAACTGAACTTTGGCTGCCTTGGGGTTGTGCTTTAACCAATCTGCAGAGGTCACTCTTATTAGCAGCAGGTGGAAGCCAGGATCTGTAGGTGTGGGTCAGTGGTCGCAATGTCATCCTTCGCGTGCACAATCAGTGTCCACTGAAGTCTTGCGATGTGTTACCAACTATTGCCAGGTGCTGACCCTGGTGGTATTGATTACAATGATACAGTAAATTCTGCTTGAAATGTATGTCTAGATGCTCTCAATCACATATAGATTTTTTGTAAATAATAGTTAGGGGGGAAGATGGTCATTGAACTTAAAGATAGTGATGAGTAGTGGACAGATGCATTAAAAATGTGGTATTGCCGTTCAAATTTGGGAGAAACTTACATAATAGGTATGTGTGCACTCAGTTTTTATTTTAGGTCATAAATCATTCATGTGATTGCTCGGAAGGGATCTTGATGTGTAAGAAATTCAGATTTAATTGTGTGATGTACCTTCCCGGTGGGACAGATCTCTTAATATCCAGTTGACGTCTAAAATTGTCGAGTGAGTAAAGTAGGTACCTCAAAAGTTGGATATCACCCCTTCCTGTATTAGGCTCAGGAGCACTTTCTGCCCATTACTCCCGCTATCCTATTGGTTAAAATGTCATGTTTATGACATTGTTTGAGTTGAGTACAAACATTTTTGATTTCATCTCTCTTCAAAATGCAACATATCGACAAATTCATCATCTTTTTCTTTGAGAGTGACTGTATATGTTCTTGATTTGTTCTATGTTTTGTACATGACTGTGATAGTGTCTCTATTCTACTGATGGTGCTTTTAATCTTAATGACTGTAGTTTTTTTGTTACAGATGTATTGCTATCAGATACTACATGATCAAATTCTGGAGTTACTCCTTCATGACCTTTCTGCAAGAGCTACAGAATTTGAAGAGTCGTGGCAGCCTGTTGAAGCAAATTTGCATGCTTGGATGGCTATTGCAGAATTGGTGCCAAATGTGAAACCACAGATTGGGTCATTTTTTATGATTCTACAAAACATACCGATTAGCAAGAGTAATATAAAAGTTTTTAATGCAGCAATTGACTGTATGGGTAAGTCTTAACGTGTTTTGTTGTTCAGATTATTTTAGAATCTCGGTTGGTTAGCTTTGACAAAATTGGCAATTGTTTTTTTCATCTGTATGTGTTTTAGCACACTGGTTGAAGCTTAGTTTGGAGTATGAAAAGATCCACTGATGAAACAGTGCAATAATTCTGTTTTGCAGTAATAGATGACTCTTACCTATAGCGCATTTCTACATCTTTAACAAAGAGTTTTTCCCTTCATCTGCATGCTTCAGTTTATCCTACCATTATCTTACATACCTGTCTCAAGTCGACAAACAAATGGATATTGTAGCAGTTAAAAAATAATGTTCCACTGTAGCTGACAGCAGTGATCCCATGTAAATTTACATATAGTGTTTTACAGCTGTGGGATCTGCGTGGTGTCTGTTCTTTTGAAGTATTAGACACCACATGTTCACATAAAATATAAAGCATGGACTCTGAACATACAAACTATAGAAGAAATATTTCGAGGGCTGAGAAATTTTAACACCTGGTGAGATCTTAAATGCACTCAATGGAAGCTTTGTCAAAAAGGAAGATAAATAGCCTTTAAACTGTGCTGTGATTCATAGAAAATTCAGATACATCAACTTGGACAAAAATGGCAGCTGTACTGTGCATTGGTTAGGTTAAAGGGCCTCTTTGGTGCATAGACGTAGCTAAACTTCTCAGTTGAGAAAACATAAGAAAATTCTGCAGAAATATGTTAGGACACAAGAAGTTTTCTGAAGGGTTTACTAATGGGAAGCATAACCTCAGTGCAGAGGAGGAAGTTAACCTTTTACAGACTCTTGAAGAGACTGAATCAGAGAATGTTGGCACATAGGCTACTCACTCTTCAAGAGAAGTGGAAAACTTCTCACCGCTGATTGGTGGAAGAACACATTGACATACCAGTATATTTGAAACCTTTTGAACAAAGGTGGAATGAAAGTCATAAGCCTGCGAGGAAAAGGAATTAGATGGTTAGATTTGGTGTTTGTGTAGTCCCCAATTGACTACATCCACAAACAGTAGTAATAATCCAATCAGTTTTGGGGCACATTATTTTCTTACAGTTGCAAGGGCATTGTGGCTACTGAATATGTTGTTGTTGTTGTTGTTGTTGTCTTCAGTCCTGAGGCTGGTTTGATGCAGCTCTCCATGCTACTCTATCCTGTGCAAGCTTCATCATCTCCCAGTACTTACTGCACCCTACTGCTTAGTGTATTCATCTCTTGGTCTCCCTCTACGATTTTTACCCTCTACGCTGCCCTCCAATGCTAAATTTGTGATCCCTTGATGCCTCAGAACATGTCCTACCAACCGGTCCCTTCTTCTTGTCAAGTTGTGCCACAAACTTCTCTTCTCCCCAATTCTATTCAGTACCTCCTCATTAGTTACATGATCTACACACCTTATCTTCAGCATTCTTCTGTAGCACCACATTTCGAAAGCTTCTATTCTCTTCTTGTCCAAACTATTTATCGTCCATGTTTCACTTCCATACGTGGCTACACTCCATACAAATACTTTCAGAAACGACTTCCTGACACTTAAATCTATACTCGATGTTAACAAATTTCTCTTATTCAGAAACCTTTTGAACAAAGGTGGAATGAAAGTCATAAGCCTGCGAGGAAAAGGAATTAGATGGTTAGATTTGGTGTTTGTGTAGTCCCCAATTGACTACATCCACAAACAGTAGTAATAATCCAATCAGTTTTGGGGCACATTATTTTCTTACAGTTGCAAGGGCATTGTGGCTACTGAATATGTTGTTGTTGTTGTTGTCTTCAGTCCTGAGGCTGGTTTGATGCAGCTCTCCATGCTACTCTATCCTGTGCAAGCTTCATCATCTCCCAGTACTTACTGCACCCTACTGCTTAGTGTATTCATCTCTTGGTCTCCCTCTACGATTTTTACCCTCTACGCTGCCCTCCAATGCTAAATTTGTGATCCCTTGATGCCTCAGAACATGTCCTACCAACCGGTCCCTTCTTCTTGTCAAGTTGTGCCACAAACTTCTCTTCTCCCCAATTCTATTCAGTACCTCCTCATTAGTTACATGATCTACACACCTTATCTTCAGCATTCTTCTGTAGCACCACATTTCGAAAGCTTCTATTCTCTTCTTGTCCAAACTATTTATCGTCCATGTTTCACTTCCATACGTGGCTACACTCCATACAAATACTTTCAGAAACGACTTCCTGACACTTAAATCTATACTCGATGTTAACAAATTTCTCTTATTCAGAAACGCTTTCCTTGCCATTGCCAGTCTACATTTTATATCCTCTCTGCTTCGACCATCATGAGTTAGTTTGCTCCCCAAATAGCAAAACTCCTTTACTACTTTAAGTGTCTCATTTCCTAATCTAATTCCCTCAGCATCACCCAACTTAATTCGACTACATTCCATTATCCTCGTTTTGCTTTTGTTGATGTTCCTTTCAAGACACTGTCCATTCCGTTCAACTGCTCTTCCAAGTCCTTTGCTGTCTGAATATTCTGGTTGAAAATCTGAAATACAGTTTTTTCTGATGCAATGGTGTTCCATAAGCCTCTTCTTGAAGAAGCTGAGTAAAAGAATCAAGTAATAAGGTTGCAGTCAAATCCTAAAAAGTAAGATGATTGTGTAAATTACTGTACAAGCCTCTCAACAGTGTTGCATATTGTGCTGACTGACCAAAGGAGACCATATCATGTACTTGCCACTAATTGGATGAGCCATGCCTGTGTCCTGAGGCACTCTCATAAATATATTAGTCATCATTGGCCAAAAATCTCCATGGTCACCATCCACCATTGCTTTGTAAACCATTTTTGCTCCATTAGGAACTTCTTCCATCTAGCACACTAGAAGTGTACTCATAATGCAACTGTTGAGTAACTCTTTAGTAGAAAAGTGGAAATATGTGATTTATTACTTGGTTTAGGAATGTTTAACAATGTACACTGTAAAATTTTGTTCTTTGCATGGTACCAAACTAAGCACTGATATCAAGACAAAAGAAGAGTAATTTCACTGGTATATGTCAGTTACTACACACTATAATGCAATTTTCCTTAACAGACAGAGAACCCATTTGTCATAATAAACGCTTTGTATTAATTTTTGAAGAATTTAGTGGCGACTATTTAAACCAAACTACAGAGTAAAAGAAAGCAAGAGAAAATCATTTGCTTTGCAAGAACACAATACAGTGAAACCCCCAGTATACGTTTTGTGATGTCTAGATGTAACAAATGCAAAATTGAGGAAAACGCAGGCTTGAGGAATATATTAAAACCTCCAAAATACGATCAAAAGCATATGTAATTGGCATATATGATTAAAAATCGTAATCCTCTCCAATAAACTGTATAAGATCTGTATAAGTGAAGGAAGTTAAATGTACAATACAATGTTATACAATAATGTGTTGTAATGAATTTCGTCAGTTCATAAAAAATCACAGATGTGTAACAGCAAATAAAAATTCATCAAAAAATTGAAGTTGGTATCTGGATACACGGTAATTGAGCTATTTTCCAACCTGCTATGACCACAAATTGTACTTCAAAACACACATTTTTGAGAGCTCTTTCCTTTGTTTGCACCCAGGAAAAAGCAAAAATTGATGAACATGGTGAGTTAAACAGAAAACTGTGAAATACGGTGAAAGGCATTGGAATCTAATATGTGGGGCATGGGTTTCCTTTGCTCAATGAGAGAAACAGAGATGTGAAAAGTGATATTGCTTCTCCAATTGATGTTACAAGCTTATTAAAAGTCTGCTCAGTCAATTTCTGCATGCCGTGTAAAATGTAAATTTAAAAGAAAGCTCAGGCCCTGCAGTTTCACTTCATGCTTTCTATGATTGCTGCCAATCTTTATGATCAACAGTGTGTGATACGATGTGTGTATGTGACTAGTGTATGTAGTTGCTGCAACTGTATCGTGTCAGATTTGAACACGAAAGTCTTTAAAATGTGCTGTCACAAAACCCTTGTTCTATTTCATGTGGCATCTTGCCACAGCACATGACCTACACAAAAGTATATTTTCAGCACTTCACAAAATGCTTTCATCCCTACGTGCACTCCCATCGTTAAAGGGCCACTCCATCGCCACACACCGAGCAGGCGAGCTCATTTTACATATACAAGTTGCCAGCCAATATGAGATCACTAACCAGAAATGACCAGAATTTCCTTGATTCTGACTGAGCATATTCTTCAAGACTCAGTGTTTGAATTTAAAATGTTGATGGTCGATATTGTTACTGAATACAATGCATTGCAAATACATGCGAAAAGAAAAGACTGAGTTATAAGTGACACAGGAAAAGCTAGCAGCTGGGCCTGTTCGTCACGTGTTGGCTCATTACGGAATACTTCGTATCAACTGTCCTGTTTTTCCATTGCTGCTGCAACATAGCAGTAATTTTATCATAATTGCACAGTGAAGTTAAACATTGCAAGCTGTTTTGGCAACGTCCAATCGCGGATTATGTCAGCATTTCCTCTTCATGTCTCCCCTCTCCACAGTTATGTAATAATATTCCCTCAAATCCTCCACCACCACCACCACCACCACCACCACCACCACCACCTGCGGCACGAACCATTTGTCTTTTGTGGCACTTATATCTCATTCAGTCACGTCAAATGTTAATAGGAAAAAAACAGGATGAAGTCAGGTGAGACGTCGATAAGAATGTAGAATTGAGGTAAACCTTACTAGGAAGAAATGTAAAATCAGGGAATCTTTAGCATTGATCTTACGGTTTTTTCACAGGGGCTATGAATTTTTGGGTATGGAATTGCAAGAAGCATAAACTCGGAGAATGTAAAATCAAAGTTCCACTGTATTTTACTATTTAGAACTCTCATCTTTTAATATTGCCATGCCAACCAGTGGGTATCATTAGTCTGATAAACATGCTGTAATGAGAGTTCTTTTCGTCTTGGCTGAAGTACGCTTTCCCAGCAGAAACCTTACACTATATTACATTTTATAGTTTCTGTGACTGCTCGTTTGGTCAGCCTCAATTCTTTTCAAATCATGGTAGAAAAGGAATGCTTAGACAACTGTTTAGATGATGCTTTGTAGACAAACATTCAGTTGTATTGGAGAGTGATCCAAAATGAATGTGTTTCATAGCACCTAAAGTTGGGATTCCATGTGCTGCAGGAGACGAGTGTACATATATGAGATATTCAGAACTGAAAGTTTGCAGTTCCTAGTTGCTGACTGTTTCCTTGGCTATAGTGAGTGAAAACAGTGGCTCTTATTCCTTCTCTTAGTAACCTCGAGGTTTAACAATGGCTAAATTTTTTTAAACTCACAGAACATATTGATAATCAAAGTTTGTCAGCTGTATCTAGTGTGAACATTGTACACAACCAGGTGGTGTGTTACTCACAAGGGCAGTTTTTTGGAGGACAGAAAACTGTTCGTGGTATGAAGAGTACATGGGGCAGCAGGTATGGAAGTAAATTATGGAGAACAGTCATTTTATCATTGTGGGAATTGACAGTCATGTCCCACAGGTATTCTGATGCTTGTTGTATAAAATTGTTAGCAAGCACTGTTGTTTCTGCTGAGTGAGTGCCTGAGATCTAACATTCAAATAACAACAAAATGCGAGTGTGCAGCATTATTATTTCCTCAGTGATATATTGACGGTGATTTTTTATTTATTTATTTATTTATCTATTGTTCCGTGGGACCACATTTAGGAGAAGTCTCCATGGTCATGGAACGAGTCAATACATGAAATTATAACACGATTGTAGAAACAGATAAAATGAAACAAGTCGTTAGTTTAAATAAAGAAAATCAAGAATGTAACACTGGAATTTGCTTAATTTTTTATCTCTTCCAGGAGCTCCTCGACAGAATAGAAGGAGTGAGCCATGAGGAAACTCTTCAGTTTAGACTTAAAAGTGTTTGGGCTACTGCTAAGATTTTTGAGTTCTTGTGGTAGCTTATTGAAAATGGATGCAGCAGAATACTGCACTCCTTTCTGCACAAGAGTCAAGGAAGTGCATTCCACATGCAGATTTGATTTCTGCCTAGTATTAACTGAGTGAAAGCTGCTAACTCTTGGGAATAAACTAATATTGCTAACAACAAACGACATTAAAGAAAATACATACTGTGAGGGCAATGTCAAAATTCCCAGACTATTGAATAGGGGTCGACAAGAGGTTTTCGAACTTACACCATACATAGCTCGAACAGCCCGTTTTTGAGCCAAAAATACCCTTTTTGAATCAGAAGAATTACCCCAAAAAATAATACCATATGACATAAGCGTATGAAAATATGCGAAGTATACTACTTTTCGTGTTGAAATGTCACTTATTTCAGATACTGTTCTAATGGTAAATAAAGCGGCATTTAGTTTCTGAACAAGATCCTGAACATGGGCTTTCCACAACAGCTTACTATCTATCCGTACGCCTAGGAACTTGAACTGTTCCGTCTCGCTTATAACATGCCCATTCTGTCTGATTAAAATGTCAGTTCTTGTTGAATTGTGGGTTAGAAACTGTAAAAACTGAGTCTTACTGTGATTTAGCATCAAATTATTTTCCACAAGCCACGAACTTACTTCATGAACTACATTATTTGATAATGTTTCAATATTACACACAAGATCTTTCACTACCAAGGTGGTGTCATCAGCAAACAGAAATATTTTTGAATCACCTGTAATACTAGAAGGCATATCATTTACATAAATAAGGATGACAAGGTGTTGTACAGTATTATCACAGGTAGTGAAATGTGGATTGCTCATCTTATCTTTCAAACTGAGCAGAAGTTATTGCATCTGCATAACACTTTCTCTCCATTTAAGACAAAATTTGGGAAGATAACCTTTATAATAACTATTGTCCACGTGCTTGTGGCACTAAAAAGACATTTTGTTAAATAATTTAATGCTCATAGATGTGATGGGAAACACTAACCATTGCTCTAAAACACTACATCAGTGATGACAGGCCCTCCAGAATATGTTCAGTTCTATTCATATGTTGCACTAATTCATCACGATGCTTTGATCATGTGTTATACAAAACACAACAGATTTTCTGTGGAAGTTGGGCTGGAAGTAGTTAGACTGTCTGTCCAACAGTAGTGATCTTCTTCTCAGTGTTTTCTATTTTTTTGTACCATAGGAGAAAGTCTTATTCAGTCAAAATTTTCACACTGTTGAATAGGCTCTGATATCAGTCACACATTGATTCCAAATCAGATGGCAGACCTTCATGAAGCAAATATAACAGCTGATTCCTCATTGTGGCAAATATGCAAGTTCTAGGAGGGAAGTACGTCAATGATTGCTATATCTGTTCCAAAACAAAGGAAGGAAGGATGATTAGGGTTTAACATCCTGCCAATGAGCTCAATAAAGACAGAGAACAAGCTCAGATTTGGGAAGGATAGGAAAAGAAATCAGCCTTGGCCTTTGCAAAGGAACAAGTCTGGGATTGACCTTAAGTGATGAAGGGAAACCACGGAAGATTTAAATCTGTAGGACTGTATGGGGATTGAACCACTGTCCTTTTGAATGCGAGTTGAGAGTCTTACCACTGTGCCACCATGGTCAATCATATCTGTTGTAGTAAATGTTTTCAGGGTGCTGTCCTTCTGTTTACAGGCATAGGGGAACCTTAATGTATATCAGGTTTGTTGTGGACTTCTACCTGATGAGTCAACAGCTGTTATGGAAGGCACAGTAACATTTAATACTGTATTTTGCAGATCATCAGTATGTGGTTCTTCATTTCTGGCATCATGGTCATCATTTTCTTGTGAAAATTTCTGTCCCAGACAATGGAATTAGTGCGTTTTGAGGAATGCAAAGTGTCTGTGAAGTTTATAGTTTAGTCTATTCTGCTGCTTCTTAAGGTGGCATCATTGGCCACTGCAAGTCTGCCAGCTGAAACACTTCATCTGTGACTATACATTGTTTTTCCTCACTTAAGTTATTTGTATAATCAAACTAAATGTTTAATATAAGAGTAAATATGGAGTATTAGGTATAATTGTAAGTAGTGCACCATGATACTACCATCACAGCACCAGAGAAAACCAGATTCACATGATACTTGTAAAGTTGAGAGTAGTCTGAGTGAGATGGATCACTTAGTGCAGCTCATAAAGATAAACTCATATTTCATTATTTCTTGTGTCAAAGTGGCTAATTGGCTGCCAAGATGTAAGTTATTGTATTTCGTACTGTGTCGATACCTAGTTTTCAAAATCATTGTTAGTTTCTTCATGACAACAGAATAATCTGTGAAAAGTTTTCTATGTTAGAAACATTGAGAGATGCTGACAACTTCTCAAATGGTGGCGCTTCCTTCCCATATACTGGTTTCATGTAGTTGTGAATCTGTTTTTGTGATTTATCTTGGAGATGTAGGAAATTGTATTCTCCTGCTTCTGCATTGTCAGTAATTATACCTTCCATTATTCGTGTATTGAAAAAGGAAAAATCTCTACTCATTATTATTTTGTATGTTTAAAATAGAAAGATGAAGACTGAGTAGACAATTTAGGGTGCTTATAGTTCATTTCTGTCACTGCGAGTCCTGTAACTTGTCTCGATCTGTAGCGCTGTGTGAATTGTTTTCATTATAAAGATTGTAACATGTTGAGTGGGACAGACTCTTTAGATACACGTTGTGTGTGACCTGCATGTGGCAATATGTTGCCCTTGTTTATTCTCATAGTTTGTAGTGCCCTTTAAGTATTAAAATGGATGCACATATCCATGGTAAAGTTAATCAAACATTAAACAATCAATAAATAAAATACAGTCAAAATAAAGCTTCATTTTACTATTCATTGTGTACAGATTTGACTGTTGAAAGATAATGTTGTTGTGCGTGTATTCAAATGTTAATGGAGATCAGGAGGTCGTTGGCTGCAAACAATGATTGTGGCACAGCCAGCTGCTGAAGGACAGAGAAATGTTTTCATCTCATGTGCATGTGTATTACACCTCTGTTGCGATAACATTGTTGTGTGTGATAACATTGTTGTGTATCTTTTATATACAAAGAAAAGCCCCTTGAATATGACAGTGGACTATGTGCTTATAGACCAGTGTCTGCTACATTCATGGCATGGGAATAGTAATAATTTTTGAGTTTCTGAGGTGGCATACACACTCCTTAGTTCATTTGTATTTGTTTTTAAAGTGGACATATTCTACTGTTGGCCACTGTTGTGAATGATAAAAGAATTTTCACTGCTACTGGTGATACTAATATAAGAAATGGTTAATAATAATGAAAGTAGAAGTTTTTAACTGTTTTAATTTGCACTGCATATGAGGTATATTATTAAACTTTTGGAAGCACATCTCCTTCCATAATAAGTTTAGTGCTGTAAGGAAGTGGATCCTAAATTTTAGAAACATGCGCATTCTTTTGTGACATGATGCCTAATTACCAGGATAATGCCGTTAAATCTTCAGTTATCAAAATCAGGCAAACATATTTGTTGCATGTCTTTATTGGCATATAATATGAAATTTGGTAGTGCAGAAATATGCCTGGAGAGATTATGCTTTTACATATTTGATATATAATAGGGTTGTTAAAATTCATAGCTGAAAATTAAGTTCTAGTTTTGTACAGTGACTGAGAATTCTTGTTCAAATTTCCATGTTTTATTCTTTGTGACATACATTCACTAGAAAATGGAGACAAGCTGCAAAGGCTTAAAATAAAATATATGCTGTTTGCTAAAATTTGTATCAGAAAAGCCCGCATCTCGTGGTCGTGCGGTAGCGTTTTCGCTTCCCACGCCCGGGTTCCCGGGTTCGATTCCCGGCGGGGTCAGGGATTTTCTCTGCCTCATGATGGCTGGGTGTTGTGTGCTGTCCTTAGGTTAGTTAGGTTTAAGTAGTTCTAAGTTCTAGGGGACTTATGACCACAGCAGTTGAGTCCCATAGTGCTCAGAGCCATTTGAACCATTTTTTTGTATCAGAAAGAAACTAAAGTCTAGTATGATCTTTAATTGTATCTTAAATTTCTTGTGTAAATTCTTGTTACCACGGGTCCCACCAAGAGTGCAGCTTCAGCTCTGGCAAATTAGTGATTCCTGTTCTTGTTAAAGAATGAGTTCTGTCATACATGAACACAATCTTTTCACTTTTGTTACAGATTCATACTAGCATTTCAAGTTTACAAAATGTAGTTAATGCAGTAACAGATTTCTAATTTTTTTTTATAGGTCACACTGGCAACTTAAATCAGTTTTTATTAACTACTTGACTGCAAATGAGATACAGTTTAAACTTCATTACAAAATGACACAATAAGAATAATTTACATTAAGTTAGAGAGAAACTTAAGTTGGGTTAATTACAACTAAAGAAACACCATATCACAACTGTTCTTATAGAGGTAACATAAGACTGAGAATGAGAACCATAGTGATCTCTGTCTTGTACACCAGTTTTGTGAATTCTGAAAAGATGAGTTTTATAGAAAATGTTCATGTCCATGATCTGGACATCTCCTCTACTTCTACTTCTACATCTACATCTACATCTACATCCATACTCCGCAAGCCACCTGACGGTGTGTGGCGGAGGGTACCCTGAGTACCTCTATCGGTTCTCCCTTCTATTCCAGTCTCGTATTGTTCGCGGAAAGAAAGATTGTCGGTATGCTTCTGTGTGGTCTCTAATCTCTCTGATTTTTATCCCCATGGTCTCTTCGCAAGATATACATAGGAGGGAGCAATATACTGCTTGACTCCTCAGTGAAGGTATGTTCTTGAAACTTCAACAAAAGCCCGTACTGAGCTACTGAGCGTCTCTCGTGCAGAGTCTTCCACTGGAGTTTATCTATCATCTCTGTAATGCTTTTGCAATTACTAAATGCTCCTGTAACGAAGCACGCTGCTCTGTGTTGGATCTTCTCTATCTCTTCTATCAACCCTATCTGGTACGGATCTCACACCGATGAGCAGTATTCAAGCAGTGGGCGAACAAGTGTACTGTAACCCACTTCCTTTGTTTTCAGACTGCATTTCCTTAGCATTCTTCCAATGAATCTCCATCTGGCATCTGCTTTACCGACGATTAATTTTATATGGTCATTCCATTTTAAATCACTCCTAATGCCTACTCCCAGATAATTTATGGAATTAACTGCTTCCAGCTGCTGACCTGCTACATTGTAGGTAAATGATAAAGGATCTTTCTTTCTGTGTGTTCACAGCACATGACACTTGTCTACATTGAAATTCAATTGCCATTCCCTGATTCCTTGCACCATGCGTCAATTCGTTGCAGATCCTCCTGCATTTCCGTACATTTTTCCTTTGTTACAGCCTCGCAATATACTACAGCATCATCCGCAAAAAGCCTCAGTGAACTTCCAATGTTATCCACAAGGTCATTCATGTATATTGTGAATAGCAACGGTTCTACTACGACACTCCCCTGCGTCAGAGGAGTTAGCAAGTGATTCTGGATGGGAGACTGAGGGCAATTCTAGAAAAAAGTTGGCTTACCCAACTCTAAGCTGGTGCTGTACTGAAAGTTAGAAAATTTTGAACCAGAGAACTCATTAAGTTAGGAAAGGAAGCTCATACTAGGATTTACAGTGAACATTGAAGTATGACTCAATTCATAGTGAACAGCCCGAGGCAGTAAGTCATTCTTGGAAACTTCTTGATCGCCCTACAAAGCAAGTTCAACAGGGAATATTAAGTCTCACCTCATACATAGACTGAATGACAGAGACTCAGCATTTAAGTCCCAGGAATCCTCGTCCAGCACCTCACATTCTGCTTACACAGGTTTGCACAATGTGCCCCCTGTGCATTGTGCGCTGTCCATGTGATCTGTGGCTTTTCTGTATTTGGTTATGTCTCTAAGTGACCTGTGATCAATAGACAATTTCACTAGTACCTGCAGTGTAGGCTCTTCCACTTTTGACTGCATACCTTCCCACACAACGTGCTACATTTTGATCCGACACATTGTGAAACATTATGCCATGCACAGATCCTATGCCAATAAACTAAACAGAATACAAAGCAAAAGGGAAGAAGGCAAGAGGAAGAAGTTTCATCGCAGACGATGTCAATGAGGAAACACAGTCCTGCTCTAGACATGTAAGCTTTTTGGATGGCATTGTTTCACAGAGGATGGAGAATGCAAGGATGGTAATATTGCAGTAAAACAGGCTAATCAATGAAAATGAGACAAGAAGATAAATGTAAAAAGTTTTAAAACTGTAATTAACACGAATAAGAGATTGTCTGAGTTACAGAATCATCAATGGCACTCACAGAAAGAACTGATGAATTTGCATTGTAGTTGCTCATATGTTTCTGAAGAGGGCTTTAGAGATTTTTTTGATGATGATGTGAATGTGTTAGCTTATGTCCATTGTATGAAGAGTATTTTTCAGCTGTTTGATCACACTAGGTGAAACCTGAGTTGAAAGTTGTGGATAAGAAAGAATGGTAACACTTTAGTACATGACTGGAAATGCAACTCCCCACTTGCCAACCTTATAGAAAACCTGGGAATAAAGTTTGCCATTTATATGAGTGAGTGATTTGTCAGTCAACAAGGTCAGTCTGTAAATAATTATTTTTATTCAAATCACTTAAATTGGTTGAGTGGTTGACTGTAGGTGAAAGCTTGATTATGGTTATACAAGGAGTGCTTTTGTTGGCATGTAGTGCCCTAGCCACTTCAGACAGTTCACCCATGCATTAACAGTGTATTAATATATTGTAACACTCTGTGTCCTTTCAGTCTGGGTACCAGGTGATTTTTTTCTGTTCGTTTTCAGAAAGCAAATCATCCACAAAACAGTTCTACATTGTTGTAATATATATTAATTATATATATTAATTAATATTAATATATATTAATTACTGGTGCCAGAGCCAGTGGCTTCAGGTCTAAAGTGCAGATTTTTAAAATTAAGTATCATTTATATTAAGCAAGAAGATCAAGTTATACAGTCAATTTCCTTTTTAATATCTGGAGACCCAAATATGTTTTCCATAACTGGTAGCTTAGTTCAAGTGGATTAAGACCCAGACTCAGAGTAAATCATTTTAGGCCATGTAACTGCTCTGTAATCGCCATGCTTATTATGTGTTGGAAATTACAATATGGCTTATCATAAAAATTAAAGAAATTAACTTAGCACCCAACATTTTAAGGATTCCTCCTCCTCCTCCTCCTCATCATCATCATCATCTTCTTCTTCTTCTTGTGGTTCATTATCTTCATCCTGCCCATAAAGCATATTGAAAAGCAACCAGCAGAAAAATAAATTCTGAGAACGAAAAAACCCGTGGAAAAAAGAGAAAGTGAAGTTACAAGATGGGTATAAAGTTGTTTGTACAGTTAAAAAACTATATATGTAAGTGAGAGTATTTCTCTCAATTTTCAGCATTACACATTGTTATAAAGAGTAGGCAACATAATTTTCTGCCTGTACCTTTTATATCACATGGGGTTACTTGCAATATTTCTTAAATGCAAGTTTCCATTCATAGAATTGACATGACTCATGGCTATGAGACATGTGTAAAATACATCTTTGTATAAATTTCTTTGTTCAACATATTGCCATAATAGAAAACATTGCATAAGCTAGTGTAATGATGTAGCATCACACTGACATTATGTCATGATATAGAGTTTCATTTAGTCTTCTCCTAAAGTAGTTAACAGATTATTGTTGTTTTTCTATGGATGCCCAATAATGCCTTTCTAATTAATGTTTAGGTGCATATGCAGACTGGATTAACATCAATCCATCTTTCTTGTCATATGTCATTCCCACTGTCATGTCTGGCTTGGAGAACACTGAATCAGCACCTTCTTCCTCAATGGCTTTGAAAGATTTGTCAAGGGACTGCCAGTTAACAATTCAGCAGTATGCAGATAATATCATCAGATGCATTCAGGTACAACAAAGTACTAATATTTTTCAGAATTTTTAATGTTAAATGCATATATCATGTGCAAGCTTTACTAATAGTTGCATTGTGTGTCATATGCACTATGTAAATAATAAAACTGGTGAAAATTTGCACTATTTATTACTGATTAATTGCTATTGTAAGAAAGATTATCAAGTCTCATCTGAATGATTGGTAGGGTAAGACATGATCTTTTACAGAAAAGATATTGGGAACTGTGTTCTATTTAAACATTGTGCTTTATTACTTGATATAATTATTATTTTTTATTTTACTTATGTGATTTTTAACATGGCTTATGCTGTACACACCATTAGAACTTGCTTTCTAATTTCACACTGAACTGTCCTGTCGGTGACAAAGCTACTGCTGCAGTCTGAATATGGTCTTCAAAAATTGTCGTAGTTTTAGCTGTACTTATCAGATGTGTATGTTGCAAACATTAGGTATCAACTAAACTTCTGTGGGGGAAAACTAAAAAAAAAAAATCACATGTAGACATACTCTTTGCTAGTCTTAAGTAGCCTTGAACTTTTAGATTTCAAGTAGGCATTTTTTATGACACTACTCAAGAATTTGAGTACTTGGTATGATGAGTTCTGCTCATGTCTGAAGTACTAAAAAGAGTGATTGATTCCCAGAGTCACTAATTTTGTAGTACAATTTCTAGGTATTGTGTGCAAAGATGGTGCATAAAGTCATTATAAAATACTTCTTTTTTGAAAGCAGGGATTATCAGAAGAAAAAAAAAAAAACTGTTAAGTCTTCAAAACTGTGTATATTTTCAGGACACTTGATGCAGTTATCGGTATTCCAAAATACCTCTTTGGTGGAACTATGGAGCCATACTGAGTATTGTTTTGGCTGCTCTGCTGTTTTCATAGAAGTTAATCCTTGCAGAGTCAGACAAGTTTTAAATGGGGCTAGCTAGTCTGTACTGACTGTTCAGATATGCATATTTGTTTGCTTGTTGAATGTGTCATGTGACACACAACAATTGTCATCAATGTTTATTGCTGAGTAGCTCTAGGAATGTATATATACATTGTTTTGCAAAACTGTTTAACAGTTTAACACAAGTACAACAGCAGACGTGGTGAAATAGTCTCATTCAGAAAATTTGCATTTTTAAAAATTATTTTTATTTGTACAAGTAAATTTCCAGTTCTTTTAATAAATAGAGCTTTTTCTGTTTGCTGTGGTGTGATGGATACGGAGTATTCCACTTTATGCTTTTTGTGACCTATGCTGCATTTGTGTGGTTGTAGATGCTGTGTTAAAATGGTTTACTCTAAATGCATCAAGACATCCTTGAAAATGGTTCTTAAAAATTATTCTGGTGTGGTCTTCATAATATGCAGAACAAGTTCCATAATAAATTGGGGTTGAGAGGGGTGAGGGGAGGGGGTAATGCTAGTCATGTTTCTGGTATATTCAGTAAAGCCACTTGTGCACCCCATGTTGTTCCTCTGGGAACTCAGCCTTTTTTCACTGGGTACAGGCTGTGCAAACCAGGGTTGCCTGAGTTTGGGACTGGTAAGTGCTGCCAGTCTTCTGTAACTGAAACTCTGGGCATGCTTCTGTGACCGTCCTGTGGCTTGGAAAGTTGTGTGTCTCAAGGAATGGAGATTTTGGCTTAACCTTCCAGATGGTGAGGATGGTATAAACCTATATTTAAAAAAAACCTCAAGGTGTGCTGTGTACCAAGGACGTGCATGGCTATTGAGGCAGAACAGTTGTTAGCAGGCAACATCTTGGGAACCTGCTGCAACTCAATTGTGTAAGGCTTATGCATCCAAGGGAAGTCCTATCTGTGTGCACCCTTCCTTCCCTAGCTGCTCGTGGGACCGAGATGGCACCATCTAACGCTTCTTGGTCAACTCCCAGCAGAATAGGTGTACTGGTGGTGGATATGTTAGTCGGTATGGGGATCACACTGTCTGAAGTAGACTGCAATGTCGATCTTGAAGAAAGGAAGGTATGTGAGGTAAGAACAACAAAGCTTATTCCATGTGGTGAGCTAAAACCGCTGTAAAGCAATGCAACCACCAGTTTTCACCAAACATTATAGAGCTTCCAGCAGCTGTGCAGCAAGCAGGCCAGCACTGACACTGACACTGACACTGACATTCCTACAAAGTTTTCTTCGGCAAACAGACAAAGAGAAAGTATCAATTGCAGAAGAAGATGGGTTCGTAAACAGCTACACTGTGTTGAACTCGCACCATCTGATGGTTTTAAGGATACCGCTTCTGGGTAAATGGAATACAAAGTGTGCCTGAGGCAAGGTGCCTCAACTAAACCTCCAACTGTAGCAGGATGTCCTCCCTGGCAGAGAGATAGGAGAAAGAAAAAGCTCACCAATAAAATGGCTCCCATACTACAGTGGAACATCAGCGATTTCAGGAAATGGATCTCCTAACTCGGGATGTCTCGTGTGCTTGTGTTTACAAGATGCACATTTTAAACTTGCTGATGCCCCTGTGTTGTGGGGCTATATTCTCTACCACAAAGATGACCCACTGGGAAAGGGCCAAGGGAGGAGTGACTGTATGTGAATAACACACACCACTCCTCTGTTCTGCTCCTGGTTACTGACCGACAACCAGTTGCAACTGAAATTCGTGTGCACCAAAGGTTCACAGTATGCTCTCAGTACTTACCACCACAAGATGCAATAGAGTCTGAGGCTTGTGCAGATCGTGTAGAACAACTCCCCTGACCATTCCTACTACTGGGAGACTTCAATGTCCACAATGTATTGAGGGGCTCAAACTCTACGTGGCCAGGGATCAAGTTTTAGAGCACCCCACGTCGTCTTAGAACCTGCTTATCTTCAGTGTGGGCAATCCCACTCATTTCAGTGCTGCTACTGGATCACCGTCAGCCGTAGACCTCTCTGCCCTCCAGCTCTTACAGATTCTGCTCAGTGGGAAGTTACTGATGACCTTCATCCACTGACCATTTCCCTCTTTGGACTCACCTGTGGACACTGTTCAGCCAGTTGTCTGTCTGAACACTGAAGCAGTATCCAGAAATGGGCAGACCAAATTACACATGTGAACTGCAATGCCACTGACTTATCCATTCCATAGTCCTGGTCTTCTTAGAAGGCAGCCTGTACCATAGTGGACAGATGAGTATCACTCAGCAATTCAGGTCATGCATGCTCCTATGTGAAGGCTTAAGTGCTGCCCAACAGCGGAAAACGTCACAGCCTTTCGAGTAGCAAGGACCGACACTCGAGACACAACCGAGGAGAGCAATAAAAGGCCATGGCAGGTGTTCCTGGACTCTGTCAACCACTCTTCTTGTTCTATGAAAGCGTGGCAAGCCATCAGAATGATTTCTGGTAAATGCAGTTGGTTACCTATAGCAGCTGTGCAGAAGCAGGGATGTCTCCAAACACTGCAGGAAACATCGCCCAGGTAATGGCAGAGAATTTTGCGATGACTACTGCCAGTACCAGCCAGGATCCAACATTCCACCACTACTGTGCAATGATGGTGAGAGGTGTAAGTTGGATTTCAGATCCAACTGTTCTTTCTCAGTGTGGGAGCTGGATTTGACATTGTCTGAGGGTCTCATACTGCACCCAGCAACCACCAAGTCCACTACAGCATGTTGCAAAACTTGCAAATAGAATGTTTTAATTAAATATGACAGTTTCCCAACATGTGGAGTCAGCCTGCCTTCATGCCTTTCCTCAAACTGGGAAAGGAGCAAAAGTGTTCCAGTAGTTACAGAAGCAGTTCCTTGACAAGCTCTGTGGTAAAGACCTTGCAGCGAATGGTCACCTGTCGTACGGTCATGATATTGGAGACCGGGCAGCTGCTTAGCCGTTCTCAGTGTGGATTTAGGAGATGTCGAACTACTGTTGACAACTTGACCCAGCTAGAGGCGACTATCCGGCAGTCTTTCCTACATAGACAGCATATTATCTGATATCAGTAAAGCATATGGTACTACTTGGAGGCACAGTATTCTAGGACATCTTTGCCAGTGGGGCTTTTGTGGCCACCTACCCACATTCATTTGACCCTTCTTATCTCAGAATGCTTTTTTAGGCACCTTGCTGGTGACATGCTGTTCAGTAGTTTCCAGGAGCAGAATGTTGTTCCCTGAGGAAGTGTGTCGAGTATTATCCTCTTTGACATAGCCATTAACTGTATAATGTCTGCCGATAGGAGTCCTGCGCAGTGCTCCTTATTTTTTTCGACGTTCTGCGTCAATGCTGTATGATGTGGATCCTGCACTGTGAAGCAATACTTCTGAAGAGGACAGACAACCGTAGTTTAGGCAGTCTCTTTAGTAGGCATGTTGCATTTTGTAAGTGTTCTGCCAATAAATTGCAGTCTTTGGTTCGTTTTCCCCATAACTTAGCCATGTGATTTTTCCAATTTAAGTTGCCTTTAGATTTGTGTGATTTATTGTGTAATCGAAATTCAGCGGATTCCTTTTAATGCTCATATGGATGACTTCATATTTTTTATTGTTTAGAGTCAATTGCCACTTTTCACACCATGTAGATGTATTGTCCAAATTATTTTCAGTTGGTTTTGATCATCTGATGACTTTACAAGATGGTATAAGTGACAGTATCATTTGCAAGCAGTCTAAGAGGGCTGTTCAGATTGTGTCTTAAATTATTTGTCTAGATCATAAACAGGAAAGGGCCTATAACACTTCCTTTGGGAATGTCAGATATTACTTCTGTTTTACTGAGTGACTTACCATCAGTTATCTCTCTACAACACTTGTACCCAGCAGGTTACAGTCCAGAATGAACAAAATGGAAGATGTAGCAGTCAAGGAGGCATGTTGCGTTAATTAGATAGTTCAGTGTGCCATCCTGCTATTATCACCTCACTGTTGAAGTATGGAGTCGTGCATGGATGTGAAGAAGACTGGCTAGAAGTGCCAGACAATAAGCTGTGGCTATCGAAGTGAACAGCTCGACCGTGCGTACCTCTTTCCAGCAACACATACAGGATGAGCTCCTTCTCATTTGCCTTTGCATAGGACACATCCCTATGATGCTTGGATTCTGGATCCAGTGAGAGGACTCTTCAATTTTGATTGTTTGTGGCATGTGGATTGCAGTGTGCCCCATTTTAGCTGACCGTGTTTGCTATTCAGACAGGAGGACAACAGCTAATTTATCTACAGATTGGTCCTCTGTTTTAACTGACAGTGACACAAATGTGGGATGACTTTCAAAGTTCTGTGAAATGTCCAACTTGTTCCCTAAAATGTTAAACAGAGGCTTTTAATGTGTTATCTGGGTGACTGGCTCATCCATGTTTTTTTGTAAGTGATAAGTCAGCCACATACACCTGCGTAATTTTCTATCGCGTATTATTTGTATTTAAATTGACAGTTTTAGATCTTATGACTGTATTTCTTCTATGAAATCGTGTGACGGTGCAAGTGACAGCGAGTGAAATTGTGAGAGATAAGTGCAGTTTTATGTCAAAGTGACTCTTCCTTGTTTTATAACATTTTACATGTTTTAACCACATTCCACAATAAACAATGTACGTATCATCTGTATATTCTGAAGTGTTGGCGGAAGAGCCAACACCCTGTAGCTAGAGGAGGCCGAAATGCACGCTTTTAAGCTCACGCAGATTGGCGTGAGGTCTGGAACAGTTAAGGGAATTAATAGTAGCAAATAATGTACGTTGTTGATGTAATACTTAACTTTAATCCATAATTGGAGAACATCGCTCTTGTTTAGATATTATTACAATCTCAATATAACTGGTAATGGCGCCTTGCTAGGTCGTAGCAAATGACGTAGCTGAAGGCTATGCTAACTATCGTCTCGGCAAATGAGAGTGTATTTGTCAGTGTAGCATCGCTAGCAAAGTCGGCTGTACAACTGGGGCGAGTGCTAGGACGTCTCTCTAGACCTGCCGTGTGGCGGCGCTCGGTCTGCAATCACTGACAGTGGCGACACGCGGGTCCGACGTATACTAACGCACTGCGACCGATTTAAAGGCTACCACCTAGCAAGTGTGGTGTCTGGCGGTGACACCACATATTCTCTTTCGATACGTTAACTGTTGTCCTAGATAAGAGTGTAGAGTGCTATGTGAATATTGTGTTTTTCGGAATATACTGACAACCTGAGGTAGGAGATGGTGGCATATTTTGTCTGTGTAATACTATCCATTATTTTGTTGTCTTGCTTTGAAGCCTGTTTCTTTGTTAATAATATGTTGATAAGTGTTTCTGAGCATCCATTGCTTTTTACTATGTTTTTTTCCTTGATAAGTAATTGTTTCATAAGTGAGGTCCAATTAGTGGGATTATGTAGCATACTTGTTTTTGTATCTGAGGATGATGTGATATACAGTTAATGATGATGTCACCATATGTTGGTTAGAAGCTGGTGTGTGTGGTTATTGTATGTAATATGCCAATCCAGAATAATTAATCGTTTGTCATTCTTTACATTCTGCAGAAAATTTGATATTTTTATGTAACTGGTTAAATTCTACAAGCAGCTACTAAATTTCATCCTTGTTTCTGTCAAAAAGGCTTAATTTGTCACCCCATTATCTTTTATAGCACACTATTTTGTTAGCAGTTGTGCTATTCTTGTTGG
Organism: Schistocerca americana; assembly: GCF_021461395.2. NCBI lineage: Eukaryota > Metazoa > Arthropoda > Insecta > Orthoptera > Acrididae > Schistocerca > Schistocerca americana. The sequence continues at coordinate 89,727,136 of NC_060130.1, forward strand.
AAAGTGTGTGCTCTAAGTGGTTGATATAATCATCTGTTTGGTTATGATTATGCCCATGGCAAGGCTTTCTTCCTGCTGATGAAATTTTAGATTGAAAATAGAGTAATTCTAAGAAAGTAACAATTTCAGGACATCTCTCATCTTGGAAATTAATGGGATTTTTTTAGTGTTTTACAATTTCTATCTGGATCCATCTGTATTGTTTCATTCATGTGGACATTTATAATTAAGCATTTATCTCACTTTGGTTTTTTAAAAAACTTTTACCTATGGTGTATGGTCATACATATTTTTTGTAGAGAAGAATTTTCATATGTATAATACTGCCAGAGGATGTTGTTCAGCAGCTGGAGTGACTTTCCTTCAAACAGGACAATTTAATCTTGTGCATTATGTTTGAAATTACTCTCTCAGTTCAGATGTGTATATAAATTCTATGTTGTCACATGATGACATTTGGGTCTGTGTTGCAGCATCTTCTGGTGACATTATGTTTAATCCTTGAGTCCATAAAGGTATCTATTTCACCCTGAAGTCCACAAATCTCACTAGAGATATGTATCTTAAACCAGTGTGTCAGTAATGTGGCAAATCTTCATAACAGATGTTATTCTAGAATAATACTGAATCACTGATAATGGTGCCATTGTTGAGTTTTTAGGAGTAGAAAATACATAGCAATATCTGAAATTTTTAAAATGCTACATCTGCTTGTAATTTGAATCTAGTTGCATCAGGTTTTCACCTTCTGTCCATGTAAGAACAGCAATGCAGCACTTACCTGTTCTTGAGTGGAAGTGCATTTGAACTTCTGATGTATTGCAAGACATGCTTGAATGTTGGTGGAGAAATAAACAATTGGTATACAGATACAAGATAAATGTTAAAAATTCTTTTAGAATTAGTAAGTAATGTGTACTTTGTTGATCTCTGTTTATCTTAAATACAAATAAATAGCCGGCCGGGGTGGCCGAGTGGTTCTTGGTACTACAGTCTGGAACCGCGCGACTGCTTCGGTCGCAGGTTCGGATCCTGCTTCGGGCAGGGATGTGTGTGATGTCCTTAGGTTAGTTAGGTTTAAGCAGTTCTACATCTAGGGGACTGATGACCTCAGATGTTAAGTCCCATAGTGCTCAGAGCCATGTGAACCATTTTTGAACAAATAAATACCAGTAAATGAACTGCAGATTGCTTGCTTCCAGCATCTGAGCTTCATTTAAATATTTCTTTTTCTAAAACTGAGATACAATAAATAAAAAAACCAAATTTATTTGGATTGTGTGATTTATAAATATTCAGGTTATAGTTTCTGACAAATGCTATTACATGGAGTGATCAGTGGCACTTACTCGTAAATACTCATAGATGTTGAACTATTCATTTTTCATAAAAATCCTGTATGTAGTGAGAAATTCTAGTAAGCCATTAATTCTTTCACATGGGAGTTACATAGAAAAGTCATATATTTTTTATGTAATTTCTAGGCAGCCATCATCAGTGGAAGTCTAGGACATGCTGAAAATATTAGACTTATGTATGCCTTGGGTCGTTTGCTGTCACCAATGCCACTGGAGAAGATAATGATGTATTTGAATGAAATACTTGTTCCTTGTGTTAGAGAATTGGAGATCCTGGCAAATTCTGAGGTATTTATACAATTTGAGACCAAACTTTTGTTTAACAAATAACTTCAATTACCCTTTTTAAATTAACTTTATATAGAAAAATTACTTTGGAAATGGATTTAACTTTTAGATTTAACTTAACAGAAGCAATGATATTTACACCTTATAATATGTACCTGTATGTGCTGGTACAGGTAGATTATCATAATTTGCTAGGAGTAAAAAGAAGAAGAAGAAAAAAGAAACTCTGTGTATAGGAGGCACACATCAATACTTCAATGGAAATACTACTATTCTTGGCATATATTCTGTTCTGACATTCTTGGAAGACAGCAGCTTACCACAAAGACTCGTATTACACTATCAGATATGTGTGACAAATCTTCTGTAAAAACCATTACCACACCTCAACTTTTATGTAAGATGTGACAAAACTACCCCAATACACCATCAAAGATTTTATAAAATGTCAGTAATATAAAATCTTCGACAAAGTTATTTTACTGTGTAATGTGAACCAAAGTCGAGGTTTTCGTGTGTGATGTAATTTTTGTTTAGTTCACGAGTACCATTCAAAGTTACCTATATTGTAGAAGCATGTTCTAATTGTACTGCAAATGTATGAATGATTCATGAGAAGAACATTTTATTTTGTTTGTTTTACTAGCGCTTCTGCCTGTGGGAGGCTATTTTTGTGAGGCATGTACACGGAAGCGCCAGAGAAACTGGGAATAGGTGTGCATATTCAAATCAGAGTTATATAAACAGGCAGAAGACTGCACTGTGGTTGGCAACGCGTATATAAGGCAGCAAGTGTTAGATCGTTAACTACTGCTGCAATGGCAGGTTATCAAGATTTAAATGTTTGAACGTGGTGTTATAGTTGGTGCACAAGCGATGGGACCCAGCATTTCTGAGGTAGTGATGAAGTGGGGACTTCCCGTGTGACCATTTCACGAGTGTACCATAAATATCAGAAATGTGGTAAAACGCCAGATCTCTGAAATTGCTGCGGCTGGAAAGAGATCCTGCGAGCACGGGACTAATGACGACTGAAGAGTGTTGTTCAAAGTGACAGAAGTGCGACCTTTCTGCAAATTGCTGCAGATTTCAATGCTGGGCCGTGAACGAGTGACAGCGTGCAAACCGTTCGACGAAACATCATCGATATGGGCTTTTGGAGCCAAAGGCCCACTCATGTATCCTCGGTGACTGCACGACAGAAAGCTTTACACCACGCCTGGGCCCGTCGACACCGACATTGGACTATAGATGACTGGAAACACGTTTCCCGGTCAGACGAGTCTCGTTTCAAATTGTATCGAGTGGGTGGATGTGTACGGGTATGGAGACGATCTCGTGAATCCACAGACCCTGCGTGTCGGCAGGGGACTGTTCGAGCTGGTGGAGGCTCTGTAATGGTGTGGGGTGTGTGCAGTTGGGGTGGTACGGGACCCCTGATACGTCTAGATACAACTCTGACATGCGACACGTAGGTAAGCGTCCTGTCTGATCACCTGCATCCGTGGGCAACTCCGGCAGGACAGTGTGACTCCCCACACATTCAGAATTGCTACAGAGCGGCTCCAGAAACACTCTTCTGAGTGTAAACACTTCCGCTGGCCACCAAACTCCCCAGACGTGAACATTATTGAACGTATCTGGTATCCCTTGCAACGTGCTGTTCAGAAGATATCCTCATCCCCTTGTACTCCTATGGATTTATGGACAGTCCTGCAGGATTCACGGTGTCAGTTCCCTACAGCACTATTTCACACATTAGTCGAGTCCGTGCCATGTGGTGTTGCAGCAGTTCTGCATGCTCGCGGGGGCGCTACACGATATTAGGCAGGTGTACCAGTTTCTTTGGCTCTTCAGTGTATATTATTTGAATCAAGTCTGTTCAATATTGGTTAGAAGCAGGGCAGTAGAAATCATAAGCAATGTGTGAATTCACTCAGTGAAGATTTTTCACACTACAGTGAAACCCCTGCATCTACACTTTTCAAGGGACTTCAGAAAATTGTGTAAAATGCGGGAAAATGTGAAATGTGGGAAATAACATTTAAACTGTAAAAGTTATGTATGGGACACCCCCTTGCATTTCTGCACTTTATGTATTGTATATGTACACAACAGGCATCAAAACACTTGTCAGGGACTTGTTTATTGTCTAGTGAAGGTTTATTATTGAATAAAAACTGTGGATGTAACTGGAACTGCTAACTGTCTGGGAAGTAGAAACGTTTGACTCAATTTCAAATGTCATAATCGATGTTTTTGGAAAGGCTTCACCTGTCATTCATTATTTAAATAATGACATACTGCACCAGCTACGTGTTTTTTCATGCTTAGCACGATGCATTTTGAGAATTTTCTCTCATTCTCTAGTGTAAATATGTACGTAAGTGTTTTGTTTAGCATTTGAATATGTGTTATTCTGCCTCTCATGCAATGTATTCGCCTTTTTGAGGTTATCAGGTACTGTGCCTCCTCAGTTATGTAGAAAACCACACACACACACACACACACATACACACACACACACACACACACACACACACACACTCTATCACTCACACTGTTTGTGTAACATCACAAAAAATACATACGAAAATACTGCACTTGACAATGAGAATAAATTCTCAAAACACATTTCGCTCAGCATGAAAAACATACATAACCGGCATTGTGTTTAAACTAAAAGCATTTGAGCAACGCATAGTGAATGATAGTGTCATCTAGCGCTACAGGTGTCCAAATGCTGAAACACACCAAATATGGTTCGACGGTGTCACGACGCTCACAAAATCATGAAACTGCATTTGCACAATAGAGTGTTTGGAAATTGTTGTGAATGGTCGTGATATCTGTATTCAAACAAACCTAGTTACTCCCATCAATCACCACGCCAAGTAGAGCTTGGCAGTGGCGGGAGATGCAAATTGTTCCAACTTTTACACATTTACTGGTTCAAATCCGTTGAGTAGAGTGCCCTGGTGTCAAGAAACTTAACCACGTTTTATTTGTAAACATTACTGGATGGTCACCATCATGGCCGCATCATTTTTTTTCTCAACGAATATTTTTTCTTAATGTGTAAATCACGGGAAAATTATAAGTACGTTGACGCAAAATCGGGTGCAAATTAAGATTGTGGACATAAGAAATTTGACAGGAACGATAAAAAATGTCATAAATCATGGGAAAACTTTTATTCCAGGAACATAAAAGTGTGGTTATACTGTACCTTCTATCAGAGAACTGTGATAACTAGTCCAGGTAAAGATTAAAATAAAAAAAAAAAAAATAGCATCTTGAGGGAAGATCACAGTTGAATTCATTTTCTTCACATATTAACACTGTGCGTGGTTATCATCAAACAGCCATACAACTTTGAAGAACTTGACTTAGACAAGAAATTTTACTGTCATTAATGACCACAACAGCAGTGGGACATTAAATCCTGATCTTCCTCCCTCTGTTCAGTAATTTCTGTATCTAGTTTCGTACATGAATGGTGCAGCTCCCTGAAGTTGTAGGAGTGCCATCAGAAAGACATCCTTCAGATAGTGTGCGTTGTTTATTGTTCCCTCAGCAAACAGCAGAGGTGTACAGTCATTAAAGGCTGTGGCTCCTCACACCGTGGTGCCTGAAGTTGGTTCGGTGTAACGCTGTTCAGCGTACTCAGGTAGTTGCTTTCCTTGTTAATGCTGTTTTCAGAAACAACCAATAATAATGCTCAGTCAGAATCTGTTCTCATCGCTAAACACAACCTTCCACTGTTCATTCTGAAGTTGAGGCGGTAAATTTGATGAGGGAGCATTCTCAAGGTTGAAGTTACGTCTGCAAAAATCTTTGAACCATCACAAGTTGTTAAAGTGCTACTAGTAGTCACCCTCAGACACTAGAAATATTCATCAAACTTCAATCCTCAAGAAAAATGACCCTGAAAAACCATGTGTCAGTAATATTTCTTTACCTCCGGTGTTAACTGATTCTTCTGTTGGTTCTTGGTAGAACAACTTCACACGTATAAATGACTTACTATGATGGTAACTGATAACATCTACTACAATAATAATAATAATTTAATAATAATAATAATAATTTGTACAGAATAACATTAGAGTCATGTATTACCTGGCAAAACGAACTGGTTATCTGGCCAAAGTGGCAGCACTGTCATGTTCACAACCGAGAAGCAGGGAAGGGAGGTAGCTGTAAGGGACACTCCAGTACTCTTACCACATCAGTTTAGTCTTTTTTTTTCCCTTGCTGAAAGATCTGGAAGGAGGTCCACTCAACTTTGTGAGGGCAACTGAAAAGCTACTTGAATATAAAAGGACCAAAATTCTTTCACAAGTCACCAAAGCAGCTTTATGAGGTGTGGCTATAAAATAATGGGACTGTTGCTGTAAAAGATTTAGTTTCAGAAACATACATATTTAGTTATTGTTGCCCCCAATAAATTCCTCTCCTCTATCCCTGCAATGCTCTGTGTGAATTTTCCATTGATGGAAACAGTGCTGGAAGCCTTTCTGTCTGAGCATCATTAGGACACATGCCGCTTTTTTTGTCACTGCTTTTAATGCAGTTTTGACCTTGGAGAAGAGAGAAAAGTCACATGGTGCAGAGTCAGACAAATAAGATGGCTGATCTAACACTGGGATGCCGTACGTTTCTAGAAACCTCTTAACAAACAATCCTGTGTGCCGATGTGTTGTCTTGGTGCAGAACCCATGACTTACTCTTGTTCTGTTTGGGTATTTTCTTTATGTTCTCATGGAGTTGAGCAAGAACGTCAAGGTAGTAATGTTGATTAATAGTTTGACCTTCAGGAACCCAGTGAAGATATGCAGTTCCATGAACATCGAAAGAAAAATGAAAAAAAGAAACACCATAATTGCTTTTAATCTTGATTTACTCATTTGAGCTCTTTTCACTCTCTGTGAAGTTGGGACCTTCCAGTGCCTGGATTGGTGCTTATTTTCTGGACCATAAGTGAAAAACCAAAATTTGTCATATGTTATCACTCTTTCCAAGTAATTATGATCATTTTCAATGGTATTCAAAGTGTCAGTACAAACATTTTCGTGAGCTGCTTTTTGTTCAGTCGTGAGAATTTTTGGCTCCAGTTTAGCGGACACTTTTCTCACGTTAAATTGGTTATGTAAAATTTTCCTTACGCATTGTTTATCAATCCATAAAGTTTCAGCAGTCGATCATATACTCAACTGACAATAAGATCAAATCAGATTACCTATTTTTTCAATATTTTGATCTGGTTTTGATGTCTTGGGTGCGAGTCATCTTCATCTTCTTGGTCATCTTGGAAATGCTTGAACCACTCAAAAACCTGTGTACATCATAAACAGTCTTTGCCTTACACTTCTTTCAGTAAAAGACAGCTTTCAATAACAGTATTCTCAAGTTTCATGTGTTGAACCTTTGTTTGTTACTCTGTTATTAGATGTGTCATTTTTCCTGCAAGCCATGGCCACACTGATTTGTTTACAGAAACCAGAGATGCTGTATTTGACTGAGAAGGCTTCATACTTCACAGCTATTGGTCATTCATCTTTGGTGCATGCGTGCTTTTTCTGTGACAGCATCATTCTTTTATTTTATAGCCACATCTCCTATGTCAAGAGGCATGCACCAGGTAAGGTAACACAAGATGTTCATTTATTACCATTTAAAGCATCAACTGTTATTTTTCTGGCTAGAAAATAAAATACATGATGTATTACAACTACGTATCTTGTTCTTTGCGAGATTCCAGAGCAGCTTATAGGATTTAGGTCTGAAGTGTATGGTGGCAGTGGGGAGGGGACCATTTTCTCGTGAAATTTTGTCAGTGGAATGAAGACGAGAACTGCCAGGATACTATGTTAACAGATTACTGGGTTACTAGTTTTGGCAATGTAAATAGCCATATTCAGAGCTATAAAAGAAAATATGCCCAGGTTACAGGCGTAAAGCAATATAAAAAAACAGTAGGGCATACACAAAAACTTGACGACAAAAAATTACATGCCCATAAAACTGGGCAGTGTTAGTTACGTCATACAATGATTTAAACCACTAGGTCATAATGAGAACATACAGTGTGCTGTTTGATAATAACTCTCATAAAATTATGTTCATACAGATGGATACAGTCCAGAGTCAAAATAAAATAATGAATGCATCTAATAAGTAAAATTCAATAAAAAAGTACCACAAGAGAGCTGAGGTACTACAATAACATGACAGATGTGCAACCATAATGTATGTACTGCTTAGCATTTGCATGGCATGAATAAAACAGACACATATCGCATAATTTTATCTCGTTGGTTAATGTGATGTTGGCTATGATAGAGTAACAGATGACTAGACCTAGAGTACAACAGAAATGTTAAGTGCTGTACATTAGAATTAACAAAGGTAATTTAACATTGAAAATAGTATACAGAAGTAATCATAATGGCTAAATAAGAGAGACAGCATGCTGCAAAGTATCATGGATGGTGACCCACAAAGTAGGAATTATTCATTGAAAAATATTTTGATGTAATGATAATGTAATATGGTACATGCAGTATTAAAAGATTATGTCATTCAAAACATGCACTTTGTCTCAAACTTTTTGGGTCAAATTGAAATGTGGTGATAGTGGATCCACAACCAATTACATTGAGATAGGTAACCGATGGCGTAAATGCGTATTTATTGTGTTGTGGACATGCACAGCGTACACCGCATAACAACAGCGTAGCTTATAGCAGTTGTTGAAAGCAATGACTGCCAGTCACAGTGTATGTATTGCAATGTCTAATGCAGTTCTGCTGCACTTTTGCAAAGATCCTGGGTGTCTGTTGTACACTGGAACAGGCAGTGGGTGATAAACAGCATACACCCCTGACCACCAGACAGACGTACTGTACACAACTTAGTGCAGAGCACGTATGTTATGTGACGATACTGCACACCTTTCTGCACAAGAGTTAAGGAAGTCAGATCCAAATGCACGTTTGATTTCTGCCAAGTATTAACTGAGTGAAAGCTGCTTATTCTTGGGAATAAGCTAATATTGTTAACAAGAAGTGACAGTTAAGAATATATATATTGAGAGGCCAATGTCAAAATACCCAGGCTCATGAACAGAGGTCGACAAGAGGTTCGTGAACTTACAGCACTTATTGCACGAACCACCCATTTCTGAGCCAAAAATATCCTTTTAGAATGGAAAGAGTTACCCCAAAATATAATACCATACGACATAAGTGAATGAAAATAAGAAAAGTAGACTAATTTTCATGTCGAACGATCACTCATTCCAGATACCGTTCGAATAGTAAAAATGACAGCATTAAGTCTTTGAACAAGATCCTGAACGTGGGCTTTCCACAACAGTTTACTATCTATATGAACACCTAGAAATTTTCTGTAGTGCCGAACTTCATACAGTTTGTATTGTTCGTGGATGAGGCCTAATTCACCTGTGGTGGTATTTTCAACAGCCAACAGCCTTGTCTGGAGTGAGGACAATCCCCACGCCATCCATGTTGGTTGCTACCAACAACAATTCACTGTCAACATATGGGTGGGCACTGTCCAAGATCACCTAATAGGACCTCATTTGCTGCCTCTCCGTTTGACTGGTTCACATTACTTGGTGTTCCTGTGAGATGTGCTGCAACAGTTCTTGAAGACAGTACCCCTTATTGTCCACAAAAGGCTGTGGTTTCAACACGTTGGTGCTCCAGCCCACTTCAATATTGGTGTCCGTGAGCACTTGAACAACACGTACCCTCATTGTTGGATTGGAAAGAGAGGTCCCATTCATGGCCAGCATGATCACTGGATTTCATACCCCTGGACTTTCTCCTGTGGGGTTATGTCAAGACATTGGTGTATGAAACCCCCTTAGAGATGGACAAAGACATACTTGCTAGGGCTGGCTGGGGTGGCCGAGCAGTTCTAGGTGCTACAGTCTGGAACCACACGACCGCTGCGGTCACAGGTTCGAATCCTGCCTCAGGCATGGATGTGTGTGATGTCCGTAGGTTAGTTAGGTTTAAGTAGTTCTAAGCTCTAGGGGACTGATGACCTCAGAACTTAAGTCCCATAGTGCTCAGAGTCATTTGAACCATACTTGCTAGGGTCCAAGCTGCCTGTCTCTTTTTACGACAGACACCAGGGATCTCTGATAGAGTGCGGCAGAACTTAATGTGCCATTTCCATGCATGCATTGAGACTGGTGGTTGTCACATTCAACAGTTACTGCGAGCTATGTTGTCATTATGCAGTGTACGCTGTGTATTCCCATAACACAATAAATATGCATTTCTGACCTTGGTTCTCTATCTCAGTTAATTGGTTGTGGACCCACTACCACATATTTCAATTCAACACAAAAGGTTTGAGACACCCTGTATAATAGAACTATTTTTAGAGGAAAACTACACAGTTGACCAATACAGAGAAAACAAATAGGATTAGATTTTATTGTTTGGTTTTGCTACAAACGGAGGATGACAAACAATTATATAATAGGTAACTGTAAAACAAACCCCAATGCAATACATTTCATGTATAGTCGTTTGTTTGAAAACATGTATTGGTGTGTCGTTACATTAATCTTCTATCACTGTATCAGTAAAATTGTAATTGGTTTATAACTATTAGACACAATTTTTGAAAATGCATACAGTGTGGCTAGCTATATGAGAGAAGTTGCAAGAAACTACACTTATTGGGCCAACTATGTTATATAAATGGAGTGATACTTTTTCACATCCTGAATAAGTTCGTATGAACAACAAAACATTATCTTATTTAGTAACTGTGACATTATTTGTCACATACTATTGGGAAGTGTTGTGTTACTGTTATCCTCATAAGACCAGCGACATATGCAACATGAGAGTCTTTTATTAGTACTAAGGTACGACATGCAATCGCATAAGAGTAACATCCTGTAGCATGCTAACTATTTGACGAAATTGGTATGACACTCTCTAGCTCAAGATCAAGATCCTAAATTGATTTCCCAAAAGAGTACTAATGCTGAAGATGAAAATCCCGTACTGGAAGAAGCAATTGCACGTCGTTACCATGTGTAAAACACTGTAGACTTAACCTAAGTAAGAAGAAAATAACTATGAAGTGTGCAGCATTCTGTGTATGCAGCCTATTGTATCATTAATTCAGCTTATAATCTACTGGTTAGTGAAAATTGCCTGTATTTGTTGTGATAAGAGTGGTAGGGGAACTGTGATTACAAAAAACCTTGGTTCAGTGTAATGTTACAATGTAGCTCAAGGTCTAGGTCAATACACTCAAACTACGTGGTCCGTTAACCACATAGCGACAAAATAAGACTAAACGCTTTCCAAAAACATCAAAATGGTGAGGCAAATAAACCCATCTCGTGATTGGCTTTGTCAGGGAAAACACACACAGCAGTACAGGCCACATAGCCTCAGATCTATTTCGGACCAACCCGAGGCCTTGGTCCTAAATAGAATCCCTGAAGATTAGTAATGGTAAAGCTGAAAATCCAGGAAAATGGAGAACATTGATTTCACACTTGGAGTAGCAACTGTATGTCATTACCATAGTGTAAAACAATGTAGACTTACACTAAGTAAAAAGAAAATAAATACTGGTATAAATAACTTTTAAAAATGTATGACCCTTCCAGAATTCGAACATGTGACCTATTTATCTGCAGTCAGGTGCACTATCCGTTGCACCACCGAACACCTGCTGGATGCTTTATTTCTGCTGAGTATCTTCTACAGACAAAATCAGCTCTAAGTTTTGCCAAGAATAGCTCAAGACTGATTGTCAGCAATCTAGTTATAATATACAGACTCATTTGCAAAAATTCTACAATTCTTTAGTTTTGAGCGAGTTTAATGATGGTCAGGGAGCAGGGAAAAGAATGTCCGTTGTTGCACATAACGCTGCTCTCAATTGGGGAGCATAAACACATCAACTTTCACAAGGCTTCGGTTATCAGTGTTCAAAAAAATTGTTTCTGTTGTTACTTAAAAGTTTTCATTGTGTTTTCAGTCACGAAATAGGTAAACTGGTTTCAGAAAAAGTGTGTAAAAACCTTGTAACTTCGGCTAACACTCCTATAACACGCGCATAGCTTTGTCTTTCTCCTAGTGTGTAACGTCAACAGAGCATCAGCCAATAACATTTCCATCATGTGACCAGATCTTGATTATTTTAATGATTTTTAAGCTTCAATTACATAAAAATAACAGATATTTTGTGAGAATATTTACTGTAAATGTTGTTTAAATGTTATAATCAATTAGAATAACAACAATCCAAACCAATTTTTAACATAGGAAAATAGCCTATTCTAGCAATCTTGGAGGAATTCCTAATGTTTACTGTAGTATGGTTTGGGGTAAACTGTAACATTAACCCTTTTTGTTGAACTGGATGTTGAGTTGAATTACTGCTGTCTTCTTGTGAAGTTATTCAAATTATTATATACTCCTATAGTACAGCTAGGCACTATATTGTTGTTCCTGACATGATCAGTCGTCCAGCAGAAAGCGGGCTGTGATCCATAGCTCATTTATTACTCGCTATTATATGATAATCCCAAATTTTTGTTTATTGCAATGACGAATGTGTGTATTCATTACACTGACTTCTTCATTCACTTTTACAAACACAGTTGTCTTAAGGACATACTAAAAGTACACAGTTGGTAAATTGTACTGGATGAAATAGTCTCTACAGGATTGACATTTACTTATATTATATTACCAATTACTCTAAGTGCTCTCTCCTGCAGCCTGAATACCCCCCCCCCTCCCCCCCCCCCCCCACCCCCACCCCCATCTAGACTGCCAGTTCCGCACCCCAAATTTCTATCACATATTGAGAACATGAGTGGATTAACTCACAGTAGATTTATTTTAGGGCCAGAGGAGTGGTTATATGTGTAAGGCATTTTAATAAGCAAATGTTATAGCTAATCTTTTTACAGATGCTTATCCATTACAATACCCAGAAGTTTATCTTTATCAGATGTATCACTTTTGGACAGTGATTCAATGTTTGTTTTCTTGAGACTGGTCACAGTTTAACAATAATTTCATCACAACTGTCTTAACCACCCAACTAACTTGATTTCACCTAGACCTGTTATACAGGACCAGATAACTTCACTGCCACACTCAATTTCGACCTCAGTAGAGAAAATATCTTGGTCACCCTCAATGAACACTCCTCCTCCTGTTACGTATAATCTATCTTGTGAGATATGTTCCACATAATACACTCTGTTAATGCCATATATTGTAGCTGTTGTGCCAAGACCAAGAGAAAGGAAGTAAATGAGACTGAGATTTCTACAGATCATGAAAACACTTGTTGCTGCCAGGATTCAGCACAAAGGCTGACTGTGGTACATGAGTTGTCAAGAAGAGGAGGAGGCGGCAGCGGTGATCATTGCACCAAGTATCGTTGTTGCTGTCCAACGGATAAATTGATACCATCAGGAATTCCTTTTCCTCTTTTAACATAAATGGATAATGCTAATTGACAGCAACTAACTGGAGTGACAGCCTTTATGCTGGAAAGACAAAACAAAGAAGTTTGATAATTATATGGGTATTGCATTTAAATCTGTAGCACAAGATATTGGTAATTTTGTAATGAAATAGCATGTATATCACCGAAACATGCTTAAGTGATGATTCTGGGTCACTTTTTCCATGTACCCTGGCAAAACCTCTCTCTAAGGAAAACCCGTGTGTAAGGAAAAAAAATACATTTACATCTGTGTAGACACTCCGCAAGCTACCATACGGTGCATGACAGACGGTGCCCTGTACCACAAGAAGTAATTTTCTTTCCTGTTCCACTTCCAAATAGAGGGACGAAAATTGGCTGTCTATATGGTTCCCTATGAGCCCTGATTTCTCATATCTTATCTTTGTAGTCCGTACGCGCAATATTTGTTGGCAGCAGTAGAATCATTTGGCAGTCAGCTTCAAATGCTGGTTCTCTAAATTTTCTCAATAGCGTTACCCAAAACGAATGCCACGTTCACTTGAGGGATTATCATTTGACTTCCCGAAGCATCTCCATAACACTTCCATGTCATTCGAACCTACCAGTAACAAATCTAGCTGCCCACCTCTGAATTGCTTCACTGTCTTCATTCAATCTGACATGGTAAGGATCCCAAACACTGGAGCAGTAATCAAGAATAGCTTGCACCAGCAGTCTATACGCAGCCTCCTTCACAAAAGACTGTGGCATACAGGACACTAGTAAACTGTGTCTGAATATTACAGGTTTATTGTTCCTACTCATCCACATTAACTTACATTTTTCCACATTTAGGGCTAGCTGCCATTTATCATATCAACTGGAAATTTTGTCGAAGTCCTTTTGTATTTTCCTACAGTCGCTCAACTTTATCACCTTACCATCACCACAACATTATCAACAAACAACTGCAGATTGCTGCCCACACTGTTAGCCAAATCATTTATGTATATAGAGAACAGCAATGGTCCTATCGCACTTACCCTTGGGCACGCCTGACGGTACCCCTGTCTCGGATGAACACTCGCCATTGAGGACAACATACTGGGTTCTATTATTTAAGAAGTCTTCGAGCCACTCAAATATCTGTTAATGAGCTCATACCTTCATTAACAACCTGCAGTGAGGTACTGTGTCAAATGCTTTCTGGAAATGTAGAGATATGGAATCTGATTGTTGCGCTTCATCAATAATTCTCAGTATATCGTGTGGAAAAAGGGAAACCTGAGTTTCAAATGAGCGGTGCTTTCTAAAACCGTGCTGATTTGTGGACATAAGCTTCTTAGTCCCTCGAACATTTATTATATTGAAGCTGAGGTTAGGTTCAAGGATTTTACAGTGAACAGAAGTTAGGGATATCAGTCTGTAATTTTGCTGCTCTGTTCTTTTAACATTCTTATATACAGGAGTCGCCTGCACTTTTTTTCAGTCCCTTGAGACTTCTGCTGGGCGAGAGATTCATGCTAAATGGAAGCTAAGCAAGGGGCCATTGTCTTAGGGTACCTTTCAAAAAAATGAACTGGGATTCCATCCGGACTTGATGATTTATTTGTTTTCATATCTTGCAGTTGTTACTCTACACCAGGGATGCTTATTTCTATGTCGTCCCTATGGGAGTCTGCCCGATGGTCAAATGACGATATGTTTGTATGGTTCTACTGTGTAAATGATTTCTAGAATGTGAAATGTAAAAGATTTCACTTTTGTTTTGCTATCTTCAACTGCTCCACTAGACTGGTCAACAATGGACAGAATGGAGCCCTTAGACTTGCATAGCGATTTTACATATGACCAGAATTTTCTTGGGGTCTCTGCCAGATCTTTTGCTAAGGTGTGACATTGGTAGTTGTATGCTTCGCGCACAGATCTTTTAACAGAAGCACGAATGTCTACTAACGTTCGTTAGTCATCATATGCGCATGCCTGTTTGAACCTAGAGTGCAGCAGTCTCTGTTTACCTAGAGTGCAAGCCTCTGTTTTCTCAGCATCCCCCGAATTTCTTTATTGTACTGTGGTGGGTCTTCTCCATCCTTTATCCAATTACTAGGGACATAACTCTCCAGACCACAATTTAAAATCTGCTTAAACTTTGCCTATAATTCCTCTGCATCCATCTTACTGGAACTAAGTAAATGGAATGAAATGAAATGATCGTATGGCATTGTTGGCCGGGAGGCCCCATGCGGGGCAGTTCAGCCGCCATATCACAAGTTCTTTTTAGTTGACGCCACATCGGCGACTTGCTGCCGTCAATGATGATGAAATGGTGATGCCAATTCACTGTCTAAATAAGATATTAATAACTGCTTATCTGCCCTATCTAGCAGAAACACTCTTCTAGCCTTCTTGACTGATTTATTAACTTTTATAATCATAGTTCCTATAATGACATCATGATCACTAATCCCCATTTATATACTGAAATTGTCAATAACGTCTGGCCTATTTGGGGCTAGAATGTCTAAGATACTTCCATTGTGTGTGGGCTTCAGAGCTAGCTGCTTAAGACAATTTTCAGAAAATGTGTTCAAAAGTATTTCACATGACTGGAATCCATAGACGTCCCAGTCCCAGTCTATACTTGGCAGCTTAAAGTTGTCTCCAACTAGTATTGCACAATCTGGATATTTATGTGCTATTCAGATATTTATGCACTTTTGACTCTAGCCTTTCTTTGAATGACTCTAGAACTGTCACAGCGGAATTGGGTGGCCAGTAAAAACATTTAACAATTAACTGAGTTTCACCTACACCTTTTATACATGACCAGATGACTTCACTGTCACACTCAACTTGACCTCAATAGAGACAATATTTTTGTCAGCTGCAATGAAAATTCTCCTCCTATGGCCTCTAAACTGTCTTTTCCACTATACATTCCATGACTCCCTAAATATCTTAGAGCTTTCGAGTTTGGGTACCCAGAGGTTCATTAAAAAGGGTTTTTACTTTCTGTCTTCAATATTTTCCTTCATTTGTGAATTTCTGGATGGATTTTAAGTTTATGTGTGTACTCTGGTTTCTTTAATGTTTTTATCATTGTACATGCCCAATTATAATTGGTTAAATATTTCTTAGAAATTGCCTCACTTTTCAGTAGTATCGCTTGATTTGTATATATCTGCTGACAGTCGATGTGTGAAAAGTATTCCTTAAGTTTATTATCGTCAGTTTTTCTTTTAGAAGTGATTAAGTCACTATGCGGTACTATTTTGTGGTCTGTATTAATCTCTGTGGATCGAGCTTTATGGTCAGAGAGAGAGAGAGAGAGAGAGAGAGAGAGAGAGAGAGAGAGAGAGAGAGGGGGGGGGGGGGGGGGGAGTTAGTTTCAGATAATGAACACTATTAATTCTTCCGTATTTACCGAATAAGGTGGTGCAGTGGTTAGCGTACTGGACTCACATTTGGGAGGACGATGCTTCAAACCCCTGTCCAGCCATCCTGATAGAGGTTTTCCGTGATTTACCTAAATCGCTTCATGCAAATGGCAGGATGGTTCCTTTGAAAGGGCATAGCTGATTTTCGTCCCCATCCTTCCCTAATCCAAACTTGTACACCATCTCTAATGACCTCGTTGTCGACAGGATGTTAAACACTAATCTCCTCCTCCTTCCCTATTTAAATTCATAACAATGTAGTCAGTGCAAGTCTTTGAGTCAGATGTTAGTCTGGTTGCCAGTGAACTTATATGGATATCACTGTAGCAATGTGAAAAGTCAGAATACCTAAGGTAATTTACATTATAGCTTAGAGAGTGTGTTCACATCCTGCCCCCTTCATAGATGAGTTGTTGTAAATGACAAGAATTCATACATTGCTGTTTGGTGATGTACACAGGCCAACAATTATTAAAGTGTTTTTGCCTAGCTTTATTTTAAGTATTGCTGATTAAAATGCCATCTCCATAGTAAACGGCCATCTCTGCAGTAAGTTGATCAACACAACCAATTTTTTCGCACTAAACATTATTTCAAATGTAAATACCTACTCTACCACCCTAGTGTATTTATCTACAATACACACTCACAATTTTAAAATTATTTAACTTAAAACTAAGATTCTTCAATTTCGCCCACAAGTTCATTCTTAATATAGAAGTGTGCTGTACCCTCTCCTAGAAATTCATTGACTGATTTTGTTTTATTAGTAATGTGCTAAATATTCTGGTACATTATTTTGCATTTTTTCTTCTTTGGTATGGCCAGTGGATATTTTGGCTTCTTGTGTGTATGCTGAAGGCTTTTTTACTCTAAAAAGAGACTTAAAGCTCAGTGGCAAATAAGTTGTTTTCATAGATTAGCCTGTAATTATTTTGCATAATTTTTCGCACTAAAATGCATAGCCTAATAGTTAAGATGTAATCTGCATGTAGTGTGAAAGCTTTAATCTGAATTACCTATGTCTCAAATTAAACAGTTTTCATAACCAGGGCATAGTAATTTAATTCTTGTATCTGTTTTTCTAATATATCTGTTATCAGACAAGTTGCATTCCAGATCAAAAGTGAAGTGGAATGGTAGCAACAATAGTGTTTTATAGAAAATTTTTCAAACTCTCAGTACAGATGCCAGCTTTTACCATGTACCATATCATTTGCATCTGTTGACACTTGACAATAAACTCACCGTCTGTGCGACATTATACCTTCCAGATCTACATTTCATACAATGTTTTTTGTTCCCAGTCCTGGCTTCATCACACTCTTAAATTGTATGTAATTGTTTGTATTGTGTAGGTATTAGTTAAATTTCATGTGGGGTTATCAGCAAGCAAAAGTACGTTGCACTTCAGTCTTGATTTTTGAGTGTACTGGTTACTTACACACATTTATGCATGATTTATCAATGTTGGTAATTGACTATTCTCCAATCTATTCTACAAATTTACTGCCCTTTGTCAGTGGAGATTGATTGCTATTGTATTCTTCTTTTGTGTTAGGAGACTAATTTGTTTTTGTATACACAAGCTGTTTACAAAGTTCATCACGCTTCTTGTTTTCTATCCACAAACTGTTTACAAAGTTCATCATCCATCTTGCACTCAGCATTGGTACAACTTGTTGACAATACACTGTACCTGTTTTTATCCACAAACATTATTTCATTTGCGTAGTTTGAAAACTGTTTGGCACTTCCTTTCTGTTTTTGATAGCTCTTTTGCCTTCCATTTTGAAATGAGCTTTTTTTATTATTTAGAACATGACCTTTCTTCTGTAACTCCGAATTTTCATTTTTTATATACCAAATATCGTGCCTTAGAACATCCATAATTATTTGTAAATTTAAAACATGTTTGTTTAGCTTCACAATTTCGCTGTTTCAGTTTCTACAAAGTTCGTTTTTCACAGCAGAACTGTAGCTTCTTTCCATTTTATTACTATGCACAACTGCATTACATGTCATCTTGGCTCGATGCTCAATATTTACAGCAAAGCTGATAGGAGGAGCGTGAGCTCTTGGCTACAGAGCATATGTGGCCAAGTCTAAACCTACTTACAAGGAGACGGCAGTACATTTCTAATAGATTTGTGTGCCTATCGTGTATTTCACCACAGTTTTTTGAATTAATGATTTTAAGATTTCTGTGGTTTCAGTGTTGTCTCTGTGAATATAATCGCTAGCAAAAGAATCACCAGAAAAATTATATTTATCTTGCTTTTCAGGATAAAGGAATGCAGACCTATAGTGACATCTTGCTGAGACTTAAGATGATGAGCACAATTTTTGCAACTCTAGACACCAGTGCTGTGAGAGGAGGAGCTCTAAAGTCTGATGATCCTCAGCCTGTTCTTCTCATTTTGGAGAAAGTTTTTCCAGTTTTGGAAACTATAACATGTAAATGGTGTACTGATGAAGAAATTATGAAGGTGAAGTATAATATATGTATAATTGTGTGTGTGTTTTTACTTTAGGTAATTAGCTAATTTTAACTTTCTTATTAACTTTATTGGATTGTTTTAGTATTACATGATTATCATTGAGACCTTCAAGCTTTGCTTCTAACATTTTCAAAACATTGACCGTGTAGATTGTAGCAGAATTTTAGTGACAATCAACATTTACTTTTACTTTCTGGGTGTAAGATTCTGTTCTTCAAAAGTGAGGAAAAGTGACTGCTGATGAAAGTTAGCCAAATTTCATATACCTTCTCAAAATATCAAGAAATTTTACAGTTGCAGTTTCAGTTGAAGGAAACAATAAATGAAATAGGGTAGAACACCTCTGCAAAAATTTTCAAAGGAGAGTTAATGTTTCACTTTTTAGGGTGTTAGTACCATATGAATTCCTGGTGAAAATATCAAGTTTATCCTTGAGATTTTTTTTTATGTTTACAGTCTTAGTTTCCTGTGGTGGAGCAAGTATTTTTTATGCCTGTGATGTATCACTTACTTTTGGCGATCCATCTTATTGATAGGGGTAAGATTGAAAGGTCTAATAGGTGTCAGAACTGGATTGTACACCCAGGTCTTCGTGTTTCAAGTTACTTTCTATAGAAATTTCCTTAGCTAATGCTGACAAAGGCAAACAGTACACATCACAGTGAAGACTGAAATAATAATTCATTTCTATACTGTGGTGTCATACATATTACATCTGAGGAGTAAAATGGATTTGACGGATGAGATTGGTTGTCAAGATATGTATCTTCCTCATGATCAGATTGAGTCAATGTACTCTAATGAAGAACTGTTGTTAAATTAAGTTGTTCAGAGGATGATAAGAAAACAAAAATTGGTGATACTCTCAAATGCAACAATCAGCCGTAAAGCCCTGAAAATATCTGGAGAGCCAGTTGAACCAATCTGACATTTCTATTTTGGTAGTTTTTTTCCTCTTCAGTAAGATCCTGACTGGTTCACGAGGAATGAGATTTATTAGTCTTGTGACCTTTACTGTTAGACACTTAATTAGAATGGTCAGAAGTTTTGCTGTAATAGAGAGAGGGAAGAATTACTTTCAGTACAATTACTCTGTGAGTCATAACAGATGTGGGAATGGTTTTGCTAGTATTACAGTGCAACCTGCTGCAAATCTCTGCTTGCATTGACACAAGAAGTGTGTAAATTTCATTCACACCTTTGGTTTCTCCCAGCACTGTCTGATGGGACAAAATTTTGCTCATACACAGATTTTCTCAAAGTCTTCTATTTTGCAGCTATATAGGTCTAAACCTGAAGCTTTGCAACCTCAGTAATGTTGATACTGAGGCTACGAATTGTTTGAGTTGAACCATATTCAGGAATTCTATAGTGTACTCCTTGATAGGTTAGGAATGTGGTACATCTGGGATACAGACGCCAGGGTAGTAAAGAATGTAAAGCATGCAGAGATGAGTTTGAAATTAGCTTTTAGTACCTGGAGCAAGGGAGAAATGATAGTCTATGTGCCTTTATATGAGCCATAATTTCTCTGATCTTGTTTTCACAGTCCTTACGCAAAACGTATGTTGGCGACAGTAGACTCATTCTGTAATCAGATGCAAATGTGAGTTCTTTAAATTTCCTCAGTAGTGTTTCATGAAAAGAACATTATCTTCCCTCCAGGATTTGCATTTGAGTTCACAAAGCTTTTCCATTGAACCTACTGATAACAAATCTAGCAGTATGCCTCTGAATTGCTTTGATGTTTTCCTTTAATTCGACCTGATGGGGATCCAGACACTTGAGCAGAACTTACAGGAATGGGTTGCACAGGTGTTCTGTATGCAGTCTCCTTTACACTTTCCCAAAATTCTCCCAGTAAACTGGAACACACATCATCAAGAACAACATAGTGGATTCTATTCCGTAAGAAGTCTTTGAGCCACCTGAGAACCTATTCCATGTATTTGGACCTCCGTTATCTGTCTGCAGTGGGGCACCAGGTCACACTCTTTCCAGAAATCTAGCAGTACTGAATCTGCCAGTTGCCCTTCATCCATGGTTTAGCTGGATATTGTATTAAAAGGGCAAGATGAGTTTTGCATGAATTATGCTTTCTAAATCCTTCCTGATTTGTGGACAGAAGCTTCTTTGTCTCAAGGAAATTTATTATATTCGAACTTAGAATATGTTCAAGAATTTTGCAACAAACCAATATTAAGAATATTGGTGTGTATTTTTGTGGGTCCGTTCTTTTATCCTTGTTAAATAAACGAGTCACCTGCCCTTTCTCCAGTCACTTTGGGCTCTGTACTGGGTGATAGATTCATGGTAAACGGAAACTAAGTAAGCGGCCTATGGCACAAAGTACTCTTTGTAAAATCAAATCAGGATTCCAACTGGATCTGGTGACTTAATTGTTTTCAACTCCTTCAGTTTCTCTCAATGATGGGTCTATCCAGTGGTTGAATGGCACTATGTTTGTACAATCCTCCTCCATGAATGATATCTTAAATGCGAAACTGAAAACTTGAGCTTTGCTTTGGCTGTGTTCTGTTGCTGCACCAGACTGATTGATGAGTGACTTGATAGAAGCCTTTGACCCGCTGTGTGATTTTATGCATGGCCAAAATTTTCTCCAGTTCTCAGCGAGATCTTTCTTAGGGTAAGATGGTGCAAGCTGTTATATGCTTTGAGCAGTTATCTTTTTATAGACGTACAAATTTCTACTAACTTATGCCTGTTAACATTTCCACGTTCTTTTTTTAACCTGAGAATGCAACAATCTCTGTTTTCTTAGCATTTTCCGCATTTTGTTATTAAACCATGATGGGTTTTTTTTCCATCCTTAATCCATTTACTGGGCACATCCTTTTCAAAGTGTGATTACAGCCAGTTTAAACTTTGTCCATAATTCCTCTATATCCATCATATTGAAGCTAAATAGTGTCCATTCATTGTCTATGTGGGATACTAACTACTGTTTATATACTCTTTAAAGCATAAAGACTCTTCTAGCCTTCTTAATGAATTTATTAACCATGACTACCATGATATTGTGATTGTTGATGCTTGTCTCTATACCGCTTCCGTTGATAAGGTCAGGCCTGTTTGTAGCTAATAGATTAAAGTATTTCCACTGGACGTAGGCTGTAGAACTGTTCAAGATGGTATGTTGTAGTGAGTGAACAGTTGGTAACCAGACACTTCTTAATGGTGCTAACATATACGTAAATCGCATTTTGGGGATGGCATGTTCTTCGCATTGTACTTTTGTTGCATATTGATGGTTCTGTTATTGTTATATGTACATATAAATAGTACATTTGCACCTTTCATATTGAAATGTTATTAATGACTTCATCTGAAAGACAAATCTTGTTTGTGGTGACAAAATAATGTAAATTATTGTACTCACATTGGATGGAGGACCCTTAATTCATTTCCTGCTTTTGCTGCTTACAGGAATTTCTGTGTTGTTGTTGTTGTTGTTGTTGTTGTTGTTGATGATGATGATTATGAGGTCCATCTTAGGTTGAAAGATGGCAGTTTGGTTGCGAGATGGTTAACCCAGTGAATGTAAAATCTTGGTTTAGCTTGCAGACTGATCTGTGGTGTAGCTGGAGGTATATGTTAGCTTGGAAGCTGATTGATTCACTTTCCATTATTATCTGTGTATTTGCATCTAGAGTCCTGCAGAGCATAAATGCTGTGATGTGGCAAAAGCAGAAAATGAAAACTCAGCATAAAATAATTTATTACATGTACGTGTAAGTTTGTCTCAGCAACTGAAGTGTTTTTCTGTGAAAATTCAGTTTGATTGCCATCCAGAACCTAGTCTGTTCAAGTTGTTTTTAAATTAAATATTTAATATTTCTGCCACAATCAAAATGAAAACATATTGTTACATCATTGCCTATACAAATCAGCTGTTCTGCCATCATAACTTCCTAGTATCACTCATTACAGGAGTTACCAACATATAGTTTGAGTTTAAAATATCAGTGGCCTCTTATAAAATAGTACCATCATTTCACTGAGAGTAATATATCTTTTAGAACAATTCTAAAGTGAACAAAATACTGGAATTATGTGCTGTTGATTAGTTACAGGAAACTTTTAATATGCAGTCACAATATCTGGGAGAAGGTACTCGTCCCTTTAATAGAATAAATTAATAGTGTTAACTGCATTTCTTCATTTTTAATTCTGGAATAGTCATTACAATTACTGAAGACAACCAATTTCTGGAAATTGGAAATATTAAATGCTATTGCCAAGTATTGGTTGGCTAAAATAATTAAACATACAAGTTTTGTATCTGAAGGAAAGACTTGAACATTACTTCCCATGTCTCACTTTTTCATGGCTGTTTAATATATAAAGCTGTGACGGGGATTTTTTTAACTTATACCAAGGAAAAAAAAAGCAGCACTCCGTCTTCAGGCCACAAGTGGCCCATCGGGACCATCCGACTGCCATGTCATCCTCAGTTGAGGATGCGGATGCGGATGGGAGGGGCGTGTGGTCAGCACACTGCACTCCCGGTCATTATGATGGTTTTCTTTGACCGAAGCCGCTACTATACGATTGAGTAGCTCCTCAATTGGCATCACGAGGTTGAGTGCACCCTGAAAAATGGCAACAGCGCATGGCAGCTGGATGGTCACCCATCCAAGTGCCCGGCAAGCCCGATTGTGCTTAACTTCAGTGATCTCATGGGAACCGGTGTATCCACTGTGGCAAGGTCGTTGCCTATACCAAGAAAGGTGACAAAGTATTTAGCACACTGAAATTACATTGGGGATTGTCATGTTTTATGTGGTTTGAACAACGTATTTTCTGTACCGCAATAAATGGTACAGAATGATGTATGGTGATAGGATCCACACAGTCAGTTTCATTGCATTTTGAGGAACAAGTTCTGAGCTCTGTAGCACATTGCCCATCTCGTTTTCTTTTGGTGCATTGGCGATACTTTCTGCATATGTCTGGCCTCATGGTGAGATGGCTATTGGAAGATCACATGAATGGTGTTTGTCCCAAGATTAAATTTGCCAGCAAGCTTTTTGGCACTACAGCCCTTGTAGGGCTTTGCCTCCCGGACAACCTCCACCCACTTCTCTCTGCTGGCTGCCTTGGTTCTCCATCTTCTCACTTCCATCCTTCTCAAGTCCTCTTCCACGTTGTCTAGCCATCTGGTCCTTGGTCTGCCCCTTATACGATGTCCACTGGGTTTTCCTTTGAAAACTTTGTTGACTGTGCTGTTCTCCACCATTTTTTCTACATGTCCCAACCAATGTAGTCTGTTACTCTTTATTTCAGTTACGATATCTGGTTTGTTGCACAACTCTCTGATCTCCGTATTATTTCCCATTTTCCAAAAATTCGTATCATTCACTGGCCCATAGATTTTCCCAAGTATCTTCCTTTCCCATTTCAGCAACAACTCCTCATTGTTTTGTGTCGTAGTCCAGGTTTCTGAACCATACATCACCACAGGTCTAACTACTGTATGATACACCATCAGCTTCAGATTCCTACTAAGGCTCCTTGCTTTAAATACTTTAACCAGTGCAAAGTAGCTCCTGTTACCAGCTGCAATCCTTGCATGTATTTCTTCTCTCACATCATTATTCTCAGTTACCAGTTACCCAAGATATTTAAAGCTCTCACAGCATTCGTATTCTTTTCTGTTCAAATTCGTGCCTCTTTCTCCTTCACTATATCTTTTCCTAGATGTTAATGTATACTTGGTCTTTGATTGATTAATGGTCAGCCCCATCTCCGCACCATATCTTTCTACTTTTTCAAGCTTTTCTTCCTGGTCCTGTTTGTGTTCCGCCAGAGTTGTTGCATTGTGTCTTTCACATTACACTCTCCAAGGCAACATTAAACAGAATAGTGGAGAACACATCACCCTGCCGCAGTCCTTGGTTAGCTTCAGATGCCTTTGATAAGTGCCCTCGATCTTTACTTTGCGTACTGTTCTTCTCAAAGTCATTTGAACCAATCTTATCAGTTTGTTAGGGACTCCTGCCTCTAGCATTGCCTTCAAAAGTTGATCCCTTTTGATACTATCACAAGCTTGTTTGAAGTCAATGAACGGCTGGTGGAAATCGATGTTGTACTCGTAACATTTTTCAAGGATCTTTCTGATAGTGAAAATCTTATCTTTAGTGGATCTATTAGTTCTGAAACCACACTGGTAGTCTCCTAGATACTCTTCTGCATGTGTTCTTAACTTCCCAGCCATGATTTTTCCTAATACTTTATATACTACACAGAGTAGTGCAATTCCTCCATAATTCCTGCAGTCAGCTTTCTTATGTATAGGGCAGAGTATTGCTGTACTCCACTGTTTCGGCATATTTTCGTTCCTCCATATTTCCACTATAATCTCATGCAAAACACTAGTTTTTCTTCACCATATGTTATCATTTCCACTGTAATATTGTCTCCTCCCAGAGCTTTATTGTTTTTAAGAGTCTTGATACTAACTTTAACTTCTTCCAGTGTGGGTTCTGCTACTGATCCCTGGTGCTCTTCATCTCTGTTTACTTCCTGCTCCACCTCTTCTGCCATATACTTGCATTTACCCCACCTTCATTTTCTGATTCTGTATTCAGTATTTCACTAAAATACTCCACCCATCTGTCTAAAATCTGCTCTTTTCCTCCAATCAGGTTTCCCTCCTTATCTTTACAGTAAACTGGTGTGAGTTGGAATCCTTTCCTTGTATCTTTAACCCTCATATAGAATTTCTTTGTTTCTTGAGCAGTATTTCTCTCTCCTAACTTATCTATCCACTGTTTTTCAAATTCTCTCTTTTTCCTCCTACATTCTTTATCTGCTTCCCTTCTCTTCTCCTGGTATTCATCTACAGTACCTCTAGTTCTCATCTGCAGCATTCTTTTTCTTGCCTCATTTCTTTCTTCAATATTCCTCCTACAGTCTTCATCAAACCAGCTCTGGATTCTCGATTGCTTCTTTCTGCCCAGTACAGTGTCAGCTGTCTCATGTATTATTCCTTTAACGATTTCCCATCTTTCTTCAATATCCTCTCCTGCCCACTCTTCAGCTTCATTAAGTCTATTTGTCAAGTTAGTTTTATACTGTATTTTCATCATTTTTTAACTTGTTGTCAACAAACCGTGGTGTGATAGCTTTCTTGATCTGTGTATAATTGGCTATCCTATATCTGTATTTGATTCTTACCAAATAATGATCACTATCTCCATTTGCATCACGACAGCTATCCACCTCTAATATATCTGAAGCATGTCGTGTATCTATGAGTATGTGATCAATCTGATTTTTTGTGATCCCATCTGGGGAGCTTCATGTAACTTTCCTTATATCTAGAATGAAATTTTCACTCTATAGCGGAATGTGTGCTGATATGAAACTGTTGCTAAGCCATGTCTCCACAATATCCTTTCTTCCAGGAGTGCTAGTTCTGCAAGGTTCACAGGAGAGCTTCTGTGAAGATTGGAAGGTAGGAGACAAGGTACTGGCAGAATTAAAGGTGTGAGGACGGGGTGTGAGTCGTGCTTAGGTAGCTCAGTTGGCAGAGCACTTGCCCGCGAAAGGCATAGGTCCCGAGTTCGAATCTCGGTCCGGCACACAGTTTTAATCTGCCAGGAAGTTCCCTTATATCCTTACTTTGCATCCATGTGCTTTTAACAATCATGTTATTGCTCATGGCAAAATCAATTAGTCTCATACCATTATCATTAGAAACTTCATGCAGACTCTCCTTACCAGCTGTTTTCCTGTATGCAATTTCTTTTCCTACTTGAGCATTGAGGCCCCCCATAATCACCTTAACATCATGCTTTGCCACCCTTGGTATTTCCTGCTCAGTTCCTCATAAAATACATCTTTTACCACTGACTCTGCATCTTCTGTTGGTGCATATGTACATATGAAGGATATATTGAAGAAACAGGCTTTCATTTGTAATACACAGATTCTTTCGCTAACAGGCTTAAAGTTCAATGTGACAGCCTTTAGAGCATTATCAACCAGAAAACCTGTGCTCCCATATCCTGTGCTTCCACAGCTGTAAAACATTGTGTGTCCCAGATGTTAATATTCCACTTCCTTTCCATTTCACTTCTTGTACTGCCGCCATCGTCATATTGTATTTCTTCATTTCCTTTTTCAGGTTCTGTAGTCCCCCAGGCAGTGTTCTCACATTCCAGTCGCTAAATACCAATTCGTGTGCCATTTCCGTTGCCAAGGCCGTTTATCCGTTGCATCCATCCGGCTTTCTTTGTCCTTTGGTTCTATAACAAGCTCTCTCTTTCTGGGGTGAGGCTGTTAGCCTCACGCCCAACCCCCATCTTGGGGGACCTGGATTTTTTGAGGGTTCATTCCTCTATGAGTGTTGGCTTCCCTACACCTATAGAGCCTCTCCTGCTTGTGTTGCGGGACACACTTCGTCTGTCTCTTCTGTTGAGACCAGTCTGGCTTGGGTGACCCTGCCAATAGCTACGCTACTGCTGGCACAGCCCTCGGCTTCATCAGAGCATGCAAAACCTCCCGCCCAGCACTGAAGGTGCCTACCATAAGGTGGTGTCCCCCGAGAGGGATTTTCGACCCTGAATCCAAACAATTTTCATTACCCGGTTTCTCACAACAACCATCTCCACTATAAATTCAAGCATATTCGTGGGCAATATTTGCAACACTAAAGATATTGCAGATGATGTGGATTCAGTTGGTGAACAACTATTTTGGTAGTCTTGCATGTTGTGTTTCTGTGTGTTCCACAATGAAATGGAGTGGACAAGAAGAAAAATTTATGAATTTGCCACTCTGTGAGGCAGGGGGGGGGTTCTCTCATTTCCAGTTACTGCTGCAACAGGTTGGTGGAATAAATAAATATGATACTTTCTATGTGGCAGAAATGAGTGTATGTATGAAGCAACAACGTGTAGTAAACGTGGATTTGGCAGAGGGATCCTCACATTCATTGGCAATGTGACAGACAGTGAGACTGAAGAAGTTTACTTTATTAAAAATGATAATTTGGATTCATTTTAATCTGAAAATGGGGAGCACCCCTCCCTCTCCCATATTTGCAATGTGATTACTGACAGGCTCTTCTCAAGGTTGGCAGCTATGACACTGGTTTGATAGTGGCTGAAGAAAAAAGTGTAGGCTTCATGAGGGAGGGCTATGCTTTTTGTTTTGTGATTGTATTGACAATTAAGTATGACAGATTACTTTTGTTTGTTTTAAAGCTTTATGTAAACTTGTTTCCATTTGTAATGTTTCAGGCAATGTGTACGCTGCTAAAACAAGCTGTGTCAACACTACTTGAGAAATTTGAAATAGTTTTACCACCAGTTGTGAACATGCTTATGAAAAGCTTTCGTGTTCGTCCTCAGCCATCGGTTCTTGAACTGTTGCAGCAGGTCTGTGGACAGATAAAATAATAAATTTATGTTGTGATATTAATTTATCTACATCACATTAGTTTATGGATTTGGAATAGTGCAATGACAAGGTATCTAATTGAGGACTGATGTTTAGATTGCCATGTCAGATACCAATGAGGATGTTTGTTTCGTGTGGCTCGTAGGTCAGCGAGTTATATTAGTCAACCACAGTATTATTGTGCCAAGGAGTGAGGGCACTTTGTTCTGCTTGTTGTGAGTTTTATCGTGATATTTTGCGAGGGCAAGCTGAATCACTCGATAGTGTATGCGCAAGTCTCTTGGAAGCATTCAGAGTGCAAAGCAATTTCATAATCACTAATGTACTTGTTTATTGTAACATCACTGCATATTTCCAATAATGGCCACAAGAGGTTAAGTGTAATAATATCATTGTTGAGTATTACTACCCAACTTGTTGATGAGAATATTACAGTGCTTATGCAA